>NC_061103.1:444356-548709 GCF_015104395.2 Macrobrachium nipponense | reverse complement strand
TGCATTCTCTTCGGCTATCAGCAAATCTCTTACTACTGCCTCATTAATGTTTCTCTTTCAGGTTTACACTGTGTAGTATCTCTTTCAAGTCTACACTGTCTGTAGTATTTAAGGTTCTCTCTAAGTTACATATTCTAGCTTCAGAGCTTTCTAAGTCTAATGAGGCGGGAGAGTCATTGTAACTCCTCTCCCACCGCCTCCCAATTTTTCCCATGTTCTTGCGCCTCAGTTTTCTTTCCTTCAGTCGACTCGTGCTGACGTTGTTGACTCGTGCACATAGTAAGCAGGATGTTGAAATTGGAAGTTAATCAACATTTGATTTGTAGTACTTGCAAGGGTACAGAGTATGATCTTGGGACTACTAGATGTGAACAATGTAGGGAATTGTCCTGGAAAATTTATGCCTGAATATGTCAGATATAGGAAAGACAGAAGCTAATAATATTGCAAAAGCAATTAGTTAGGTCATGACTTGAACCTGTCAGTTCTATCCTACTTAGTGTCCCTTCATCTGCAGCTATCCATACTCAGACTAGGCAATTTGGTATTGCTAGTATTGACTTCCATTTTAGCTCTGCCTACTACTCCCCATTCGGTTCAGGAAAAGTGTAACGAGAAGTTAGAACATAACATTAAACCCATTTTTATTTCTGTTACAAGTTGAACTGAGTTCGTGATGGGAATGTTCCGAATCCATCCATAGTGTACGCTCTTTTTCACGTTCCCTGTTAGAAGTAAGGTGTTGGTGCCCTCGTCTGTACGTAGCCCGAGCCTAGGACTGCCCTGCGACAGTTGGTAATGTCCGCTGCCAGGGAACTGGGTCGGTTCTCGGGACTATGTAGTTCTGTGCCCTCCAATCGTTCGCATAAGGACTGTTTCAGTAAGCATTAATCCTTGCTCTAGGCACATTCTGCCATCATCAACACCAAGTTTGAGGTGTTACCATGCATAGGATTAATAATATATAATATAGGTATACAAAATTTAATTGATATGATAATGTATCTGTAGTGAGTTTTACACATTTAGATGTTATGTTGTTGACTCAGTTGACTGTTTATCTCTCTCATGTTTTGGTTAATCTAAATTCTCGTCTGCTAGCATATTCCTCTTTCTTTGTAATGCTTGTGTTCGTTCTTTGCCAGCATTCTCTATGGCTATCGGCAAATCTCTTACTACTGCCTCATTAATGTTTCTCTTTCAGGTCTACACTGTCTGTAGTATTTATGGTTCTCTCTAAGTTAGATATTATTCTAGCTTCAGAGCTTTTAAGTCTAACGTTCACTTTCAGGTGAGGCGGGATAGTCATTGTAATTCCTCTCCCTCCGCCTCCCAATTTTTCCCATGTTCTTGCGCCTCATTTTCTTTCCCTCATTCGACTCATGTGGAAGTTGTTGATTCATGTGCACGTAGTTGATTCGTGTGGACTTGGCCGAGTCCTGAGTCGCTTAAAACTGTCTTACTTTCATTGAGTTGTGGTGGATGTGATACAGCACCCGGCTGCCGTCACCTCCTGTCAACAATTGTCGCTTTCTGCCGCCAAGGGTTGCAAAGAAAGAGCAATCCTTTAAGCTCTTTTGTTTACCTCCTATTGGCAGCTGTCTCCTCCTGTCGCCCACTGATGGAAGAAGAGTTTGAAATGGAGTTGGAGGAATTCGTTGGGGCTGGTCGGCATTTGTTGCAACATTACGTTTTGCTGTATCCTCATTTTGTTGAGGAAAGAGGCCACATAAGAGAATATATCTTGCTTGTCTTGGTGTATTTCGGCGCCCTCTAAATATTAGAGAAGAGAACCAACTCTTTCTCCTATTAGAGAGTATTTTGTAGCTCTTCTCGTACTTGGACACACAAAATCTCCCTTTATGTCTGTCTTGGCTTGTCGTCTTGCGTCTTATAAAGTTGCGGAAAGCCAAAGACCGACTCTTGCGATACAAACGCTTATTGGCGCTTTAACAGTCTTTAGTAGGAAGTTCAGTTTCTTTCTCTTTCCTATGAGGAACTGTATTCGAGACTGACAGACGTGCTGTTGGAGTTTCAGTCTAGCATGTGAGTTGTTACATTTTACTCAGTAGCTACAGTCTCGTCTCTGCGGCAGCTGTGAGTAGTGGAGGCACCAACCCAGTGAATTTCTAAAGCCAGCTTTCAGGGTTTGCCGCCAGCGGGAGTTTAACGAGGAAGACAAGTAACTCATTTCTGATGCTGCAGGTTAATGTCCTCATGCTTATACTCACTTGGTTTGGAAGAAGTGAGAACACTTTTGCTTTCTGTTTGATTATGCAGCTCGGGTTAAGGCGATAAGGTTGTATCTATTGGTAGTCTTGTTTTATACCTTTCGTGGGTAAGTGCAGACCTCATGTTTTGGAATATGGACAGTTGCAACCTCCTAACATGCTTGGAGAGACTTGGGACCAGTACTACATGGTGGAGACAGTGAAGGGCAGTTGTGATTCTTTTTTGGTTGTCCTCCACTGGTTTAATCTCCATCTTATAGCTTCCTTTGTCTTTAGCAGAAATCTCTCGTAGGTCTTTTTAGTAGGAGATTGTATTTTGAGGGAATGAAGGTCCAAGGGTAATTCTTTGAGACAAGCTCTATAAGCAATGGGAGATATTCTTGGTCATTTGGAGACTGAATAAAAGGAAGTGTCTGCCCACATACTTTATGGTTTTCTAAGCATGGTTTTAGTGCCTTTCCAAAGAACGGTCAGACTTGTGGTACACATGCAGAACTTATTCCACTTACCAATACATCCTCAGTCATGTAAGTTCCTTCAAGATCTTTTTACAAGAAAGTATTGCTGCTCTGTGCACTTTGTTTGAGTTAGTCTGCAGCCCTCTATAAGTTTTGTCAGGGACTTGTTGCCAGTTGGTGGATAGTGTTGACTTGAGGAGCAAGACACTGCTACTGAATCAGTGATTCAAGTTGGCCAATTCTGTCAACAGTTTTCCAAAGGCCAAGGACCTCTTGCTTCTTCTGGCCCAATTTCTATGCATTATATTGTTAATTCTCTATATCCCCATTCTTATCTAATGATGTGGGGATGATATTTAATTATGCATGCTTGTCAGTTGAAGATGAATAGGCATGTGCTTCTTGAAGAATTTTAGGCCTGAAGGAAACTTCCTGTATGGTAAGGACTTTTTCCTTATTAGGAAACATGGCCTCACTGGGGATTTTTTCAGATGATCATGCTCAATTAATATACAGATTTAATGTAAGAATTGCGACTTACAAATAATGCTCATTAAATTTGTAAGTAATCCAGAACCGTCTTTGGCTCCAGGACTGTAGGAGAGAATCTGTAACCAAGAATTGCCCATTTTGTTCTTAAAACTAAGTCCAGGTTTTAGTCTTTACCCTTTGTCATGCAACACGAACAAGAGTTTACTTAGTGTCATTACACTTTCATGCAACATAGAATGGTCAACACTACACCTGGTAAAACTTTTTAGATGTCAGGGCAGTGAAAAGACATCAGGATGCTTAGCAGGTTTGGCAATTGAGTATTCAGGAAGAAAAAACTGCCTACAAGGGCCTTTACATCTGCGAGTATGGCACTTGGTGTGGGATTTAAGGAGCAATCATTTAGACTTATTAGCACATAGATGAATAGGAACAACTGAATGATTACTACTAATTTGATGGCCCTCAGGCTTAATCTGAGGATGTTTTCTTAAATTTGGCCTGATTCAGACTCATAGGCCTGCCCCTTGTATCTACTCTTAAATACTGTTGAGCAATTTCAAGTTCAAGAATTGCTTAGTGTCTCCTGTAGAGCCCTTGTAGCCTCAGGGAAAATGATTTTCAGAATTTCCAATGCTCTCGGTAGATGTCTCATTCTTTCGTTAAGAGGAAATCAACTCTGCTACAACTTAGGCATCTCCTTAACTGCTTGGAGATGTTAGAATGTCCCCTCCCAATAAGAAGATTTTCACGTTATCTTAGGATCTGCCCTTAATTTAAAACTGCCGTGGCCTGGGGTCAGAAGCAGTTGTCTGTGTATTGCTGAGGGTGCCATTCTAGAGGAATTTTCAGCACCTGGAACCTTGTATATGTCAATGTTTTATGTTTAGAGATAATAAGACTTTTCACTGTCTACTTCCAAAGTTATCGTTTCATACATACTTTCCTCGGTATTGCATCAAGTACTTTTAGATCTTGCTGAGGACCAGCACTGTAAGGTGTTGAGATCGAAGCCCCTTCATCTCTATGTCAGTCTCTCTCTGGAGTTTAGATGCAGGTCTAAACTTTATCTGAATTTACCATGAAACCTTTTATTTAGCAGTAGCAGCAGTTATTAAGTAAATTTATTGCCAGCCCCCTTCTTTAAGCTGGTGTAAAGGGAATGCTATTTTAGCTTTCTGCCTTAGAGCTGAGGGTGATGTTAAGGCTATACTTTACAGTGATCTGTAAGAATTCCAATGTAACCCCTTAGTGGAGAAGGAGAGGAAACTTCTGTCCTGTTGAGGCAATTAAAATTTAATCTGATAGGTTAAACCTAGAACATCTTTATCATCCTTCTAGAAACCTTGAACATCTTTGTCAAAGGTTAATTCTTGAAGAGGCAAAGTTAACCTTTGGTTTTGTGGTTTTAGGAAACATAGATGTTGTCAAAGGTTATGCCTAGTAGGGGCAAAAATTAACCTTTTGTTTTGTGGTTTTAGAAAACCTAGCTGTCTTTGCCAATAGTTAAGCTTGAAGGCAAAGTTAACTTTTTGTTTTGTGGTTTTATAAAACCTAACTGCCTTTGCCAGTGGTTAAGCTTGAAGGCAAAGTTAACTTCTGTTTTGTGGTTTTAGAAAACCTAGGTGTATTTGTGAAGGTTAAGCCTGGAAGAGGCAAAGTTAACTTTTTGTGTTGTGATTTTTAGAAACTTATAACGTCTTTGTCAAGGAACACGAGGGTCGTCTGTGACGTATTGAATAGGCTAGTGCATGAGAACCAGCTCCATATTTTCTACCTGTATTGAAGGTAAACATTCATAATGTGAGTAGCAGTTGTAACTTCATTTAGTGTTAAGTCAATTTGTTGCTCCAGAATAGGATTGATGTGGCACAGTAGAAGTACAATTCAGTTTTTACCTGCTCACTACCTTAAGTATACAGAATTGTGTTTGAAAACAGTAAAGCCCTTAATCCACTACTAGTAGTCGGTAGTCTTTTCCTGAACCGAATAAAGAGCAGTTCTTTGAGCTCTTCTGTTTAAATCCCGGATTTTAATATTTTGGGGAGTGTGAAGGTACAAATTTTGTATAGGAGCATACCCTTATATTGTAAAGCTATTTATTTTAAGTGACGTTTTATAGGGCTTTTGGACCCAGGCACGGGGGTCCCTCATATGGCTTGTTTCATTCTGGCTGAATCGAAGCGGTTTTCTCCGCAAGGTTGCTTTTTGCTGCATATGTATGAGGGCCTTGCTCCCTGAATGGAATCCAACTTCTTGTGGTAGTAAAATCCATTAAGGATTCCAGATCAGGTGAGAATGTTTTGGGTTTCATGCAAGAAACCTTTAGCTCGAATGGCTGAGCAGATTTTTGTCTAGTTGCACTACCCACCTTCCTCTTCTTAATGTGGGAATCTGCTAACTTTAACAGTAGGTAAAATTCATCTCAAATAATATAAATTTTCATAATAAATTTTATTATTTGGATACTTACCTACAGTTAAAGTAGACCCACCCAGCCTCCCCACAAATTAGTGGACTGTCAAGGAAAATTCTGACGAGCTAAAACATCCGAAACACACCTGGTGAAGAACAGGTAAACTAGACAGTCATTCGGGCAGCCATTCGATATTTTGTTTGAATGCTGACTCGCCTAATCGTTGCGGAGATATAGCTAACTTTAACAGTAGGTAAGTATCCAAATAATAGATTTTAAGAAAATTTATATTACTATCTGTGATTTTTGGTAACTGTCGTGCCATTGGGAATGGAAAACCTGCTGATAACTGGGCACTGCCTGAATAGTAGAAGACCTCTTTGGGGTGACATTGTCACCAATCAAAGAGGAAATTGCCTGTGCTCTATCACAGATAGGGAAAATGTGGGAATCCTCAACACAGGGAAGTCTAGACATTTTTGCATTCAAACAGGCACAATATCAGCAATTGATTTCTCTATTCAGCTGTTGAAATCTTTTAACTCTAAACTCTTTGATTTTAGAAGTATTGGAATGGCTGCTTTTGGTGAAAAGAAGACTTAAAGAAGTAGATTTTTTCTTGGTGCCTTCCTATGTTTGGGCGGTTGGGAATGAGCAAGCTGATCAAATTGCAAAGTCAGCAGTCACCTCCCCAGATCTGTGAAGATTTCTGCTACCATATCGGGATGTATATCCACTTGTAGATCTGAAAATTAAAATTTCTTGGGGTAAATATTTTAACAAATCGAGCAGAGGGCAGTATTACATCATCATTGTCTCTTTAGTCATATCGTTTCTTGACTCCTTGGCATATTAGGATATGACCAAAGAGGCAATGATGATGTAATACTGTACCCTGCTTGATTTGTTAAAATATTTCCCCCAAAATGTGTGCATGGTTAGGATTGGACATATTGGACATAAAAGACTCGCTCATGGGTCTTGATGTATGGTGATTATCCTCCATTCTGCAATGACTGTTTTGTCCCCTTGAGTGTGAGACATTCACTGGTCACATGTCCCAGTCTTGGGAATTTAAGGCATAGGTTTATCTCTTGGGGATGTGGCAGAGATGGACAGTTCATCTTTGCAATGATTCTTATTGAGGACTTTAATTTAGAGTAGCTATACCATACATTTGTTAGAGAGGTGTGTCTCCTCAACATATTTAGATCATACACAGTATGTGTATTATGTTTTACAGATATGATTGTATTTTATACTAGTATATATATACATACGTATTTATTTGTAGATATTGCTGAAAAGATGTCTTTTAAACTTATCTTTTTAATTTCCTATTTAATTTTATTATAGCTTCAATAACCTAGATATTGTGACACTAGTTTTAATAGTCACAAATCTATTAATATTTTCAATTTTTTTATTTTCAACTTTTTGTTCCCACCAGCTCCTCATTGGTTAATGAGCTTCTTTGATCGAGATCCTGGCTTAGCAGTAACCCCTGATGGGCTCCGTTGTCAGTCGCGCGATCCCAAGTTATGGCAGGGTGTGCGAGGTACCAAAGGCGTAAGTGGAAAGGGGAAGTATTATTATGAGGCAACTGTTTCTGATGAAGGATTATGCAGAGTGGGATGGTCCACCCCTCAGGTAAGCTATGTCTAACACATAATTTTGATATAATTATTTGTGTATGATTTTAAAGGACTGGTTTTTCAGCTAGTGCTGAATTTTCATTTATTGGTGATGAATCTTGCCTACTGTTAAAAATAGCATGCATCTTCATGCTGGTTAGGTGCATTCAGTATTCAAACAAAGTAGAATATATGGCCTACTGGGATGGACTGTATAGTTCACATTTTCTCCACCAGGTAAATTTCAAATGTTGTAGTTCTTGTCAGAATTCTTCTTTCCGTTGTAGTGATTGGTGCTGCTAAACATTCAGGATTTTGGCTGTTACTCTGTTCTCATAGGATTGTGATCTTTTTTGCCTTGTAGGATAGGATGTCCTCAGTTGGAAGTAGGAAGCTTAAGAATATTAGGTTTTGCCAAATTGACTTGTGTGTAAAAAGAACCACCCATCCCAACCCCTTGTCAAGGTGGGGGGCTTTGGGGGGCCCCCTGCAGGGATTGAATGCACTACTTCACAGCGTCTTCCATCAAGCGTGGTGACATCACAACCCATGCCATCAGTGATGTTACAAACCGACATGGCGTCCACCATGACAGCACAGCCTACTTCCACTTCCACATCCTCATTGCCTCCGGATGCGCATATGCATTCAGACTTGGTAGCACATGCATTTGTGAAAAAGTTACAAGCTTTGGAAGAGAAGATTAACAAGAAAGACCAAAGAAAAAGACATAAATCATTGTCGTCTTCTTCGTCTTCTCATAGTTCAACGTCATTGGAAGACTCGATGACATCGTTGCGTGCACCAGTCAAGCGTTGGAGGATAAGGGACTTCATGGCTGATCCTCGTGCCAAGAGGAGAAGATTAAACTCTTCTTCATCTTTGAGCCAGGACTGGTCATATCCCTGTCAAACACAAAGTGAAGAAGGCATTGTCTTATACAGGTAATGACATTGACGGCCGTCATTTAGATACGTCAGCACAGCCGAAAGGTTCGACAGACACTGGAATGGAATCGACTGGGACGATGATGCCAACTGTGATGGGAAAGCCATTTATGGATGCACCACTGTTGTTTAGGGAATCAACATTGAGTAGACGTCAATCTTCAAAGAATGGAGAACATGTACCTGTTTCTCCTGTAAGAACTTTTAAAAGACGGAAGGAAGGATGATAAAGCTCCCAGTAAAAGGTCAAATAATACAGAGTTGGTAACCCCTCTGGATACACCGATGGAAGTGGCAGCTCACCTCAACACCAGAAGATCAAGGTTAACTTCTCCAACGGCCGTGGGAAATGATAGCCCAACGGCCATTGGGAATAATAGTAGAAACAGGGAAGACAAACCATTGTACTTCACAGGAACCATCATCCAGGAGGAATAGACAGGTTTCTCGCTCTAGATCGAGGAGCATGGAAAGATTTAGGTGTTCGTGTTCTCCTGGTGGCTATTCAAGATTGAGCCAACAACAGTTGTCAGAGATCAGAGATGCCTCTGTCACAGGGTTGGAGAGCCATGAATCACATGGAAATTAGCTCATTCTATCAGCTGACAAAGCTGATAGTAGTGAGCTAACTTCGTCTGTGGCTGAGCAGAATGTTTTGGAAGCAGATGAAGGGGAGAATCAGGAGTTTCTGGCTTCTTATGCAGAGGTGATTGAGTTGATTGCCAATTCATTAATCTCTCAAGGTCTGAAACCCCTTCCAGCATAGCTCCTACGGGAATATGAAGCTCTACGGGGACTGAAAAATAATACTAAGGTATTGTATGAATTACCATGCTCAAGTCATGCAAAGTCTGTGTTAATGTTAATGCACAGATTTCTGGAAAGGATAATTCTTTTAAGATCAGATAGATCATTCAAGTTCCTTCCTCCACCATTACTGAGACAGGAAATATTAAGCGACGCCTTTTGTTTCATTACTAACAAGACAAATCAAACCAGATGTGGTGAGATTGAAACCTGGATTAATCTTGGATCAGGTGAAGATGGAATGCCCCTCACTGACTTGTCAAGAAGCTGCTGCATTGGAGGCAATGGCTTCTATCTTTCAAACTTCTTCTTGGTTAGACCTTTGGTCAACAGCAGTAGCTAAGATTACATCCTCAAAGTCAACCAGGAGATTATTAGATGAGACAGTGTTTATCAGATTGTTTCAATCTGGTTCGAAAGGAATTTCATACTTGACAAATTTGAGTGCCAATGTATGGGCTAATGTCCTGTTGATTGGCTAGATTAAGCTGCTGCACTATAGATTTCGATTCCCTATTAGCAATTCGGAATGGCGATATCTTGAGAGTCACAATTTCTGTTACCAAAAGGTATGCTAGAAGCTGTAATTGATAGAAGAAAGATGGATACCAATGATAGATTAGTCCAGTGGGCAGTTGATAAAGCATCTGGAAGCCATTCTAGTTCTAGTGAAGTAAGACAACAACAACGAACACCACAAAAGAGACCAGTGAGACATAATCCCTCCCCTAGGTCAGCAAAACCCCCTTCTCCAGGGATGAAATTATCTTATTCGTCCGTTCGAAATAGACCCAATAGAGGAAGGGGTATTAGGGGCAGAGGGAGAGGTTCGAGACGATAGACTGGGCACCACTCAGTCACACCAGTGGGGGGATGCCTGGCAAATCATTGGAAGGTGTGGCAGAGATTCGGAGCAGAGCAGTGGATAGTGGATGTGCTCAGAGTCAGGTATCTGATCCCGTTCAACTTTACTCCACCTTTTCAGAACAACCATTACTTCACCCCTCTTACACTCATGGGTCTCAGAAATTCCTTATTCTGCAAGAAGAAGTGAAAAAGATGATGGAGAAGGGAGCTGTAGAGCTAGTAGCACTCCCTTCAGGTGGATTTTACAGCCATATTTTCCTCATCCCCAAGGCCAATGGAGATTGGAGGACAGTATAGATCTGTCAGCATTGAATCTATTCATAAGGAAAACGAGATTCAAAATGGAGACCCCAAGGACAGTTCTAGCAGCAATCAGGGACAAGGATTTTATACTGACAATAGACTTGGATGCATATTTCCATATCCCAATCCATCAGTCTTCCAGGAAGTTTCTCCGCTTCAGTCTTGCAGAGAAGGTTTTCCAATTCAGTTTCGGATTGACGTCTCCTCAAGTATTTACAAGAGTATTGACTCTCATGTCGACATGGGGGCATGCTCGGGATTAGGTTAATAAGATACTGGAAGACTGGCTCATGATAGCAAAATCCTGAGAAAAATTACTTCGGGACAGACATATCCTTCTCCAGTTTTGTCACAGCTTAGGCACTGTGATAAATCAGGTGAAGTCGAGTTTTCACCCCAGTCAGAGGTTTGTTTACTTAGTAGGTATGATTATAGACACAGTAAAGGCCAAAGCTTTCCCTTCAGACTAGAGGGTAGAGAATTGCAAACAAGTAGTGAATGCCTTCCTAGGAAAGGAAACTTAACCAGCAAAGCAGTGGCAAGTAGTCCTAGGAATCCTAAGTTCCTTGGAGAAGTTAGTTACACGGGAGACTACACCTTCGATTCTTACAATGGAGAATGAAGGAGTTTTGGTCACCAACTGTAGATCACCCATACGAGCAAATTCCCACGTCGACAGAGGTGAGGAAAGATCTACTGTGGTGGTTGCAAGACAGCAATCTGACAGTGGGAGTACCCCTTCAGCAACACTCTCCAGATCTGCTGTTCTTGGATGTGTCACTCGAGGGGTGCTCACATAGAGGAACTGATGATTTCGGGGAAGTGGAATCACAAGGACAGGGAACTCCATATAAATGTGCTAGAATTAAAAGCAGCTTTTCTAGCACTACAGTTCTGGGAGAGAGTGAAGGAGCACTTGGTAGTATTAATGTCAGACAATACCACAATAGTAGCTTATGTAAACAAGCAAGGAGGCCTGGTATCTCATCAGTTACACCTCATCTCATCAGTGGGCTGAAGAGAACTTAGGCGACATCAGGGCCAGATATATTCTAGGGAAAAGGAATGTATTTGTTGACAATTGAGCCGCAGGGACCAGATTCTGGGAACAGAATAGGGTGGTCCTTACATCAGGAAGAAGTAGACAGAATGTTCATCTTGTTAGAAAGGCCAATCATAAACCTGTTCTCAACGAAGTACAATAAAGTTGGAGATAAATTGTTCAGTAGTCTCAGACACAGGAGCAGTAGCAGAAGATGCTCTACAACACCCATGGGACAATCTGGACGCATATGCATTTCCTCTGTTTTGTCTGATCCGTCAGGTTCTGAACAAGGTGATGCGCGGTCTCAGAATCTCAAGATGACCCTGGTAGCCCCATTGTGGCCAAAGGCAGAATGGTTCCCAGACCTGTTGGAACTCCTAATAGATGTTCCGAGAGAACTGCCTCCTTGGAACAACCTATTGTGTCAGCCACACGTGGAGAGGTACCACCAGTCTGTGCAGTTCCTATCACTTCACGGGTGGAGACTTGTCAAGTACCTCCTGGGAGCGAGAGGCTTTTCTCGGAAGGCAGCACCGCAGATGGCAGGGTGTATCAGAAGGTCATCGACATCTGTTTACCAGGGAAAATGAAAATGGGCTGTCTACAGTGATTGGTGTCGTTGAGGGAGTCTTTCTCCACTCAGAACCACTATTCAACAGTTAGTGGATTTTCTGATATATCTTAGAACAGAAAAACATCTGTCTGTATTTGCCATACAGGGATACTACAAGGCTGCACTAGCTTTGGTCCTGTGAATGAAAGGCGTAGACATTTCTTCTTCAAGGGAAATGGCTATGTAAATGAAGAGTTGAGCAGTCGTGTTCCCCAAAGCAACTAAAAGCTCCCAATTAGGATTTAACCATGGTACTGACTAGCCTGACTAAACCCCCATATGAACCATTGTGACAGTCCATGGATAGAAGCTTGACCCCGAAAGCAGTCTTCTTGTTGGCTCTGGTCTTGACCAAAAGGGTAGGGGAGCTAAATGGTCTGTCATATGAAGTGAAGCATTCCAGAGGTTGGAAGTCTATGGTCTTCGAATTTATTCCAGAATACGTAGCCAAAACTGAAAATCCATCAGTAGTAGATGACAGATTTGTCTCTTTTTCAATATCTTATGGAGAATTTGTGGATGATGACCCTGAAGAAATGTTATGTCCTGTCAAGGTACTTTGAGCTTGCTTTTTAAGGACTCGACATCTCAGACCGGGATCCCAAAGGCTTTTTGTGAATACAAGGTCAAAGAATACAATATCGTTTTGGCTGAGAGAAACGATCAGGAATGCATATTTGAAAGAAGCTGGAGTGTTAAATAATCTTGGGAGAACTAGAGCTCACGCTGTCAGGGGCCTGAGCTCTTCTTTGGCATTCAAGAAAAATGTGTCTGTAGAGAGGATTTTGGAAGCTGGTGTTTGGCTACATCAAACAACTTTCATTTCCTTTCATTTAAGAATGTTGCCCATAGATCCTTGGACACTTTTTCCTTTGGTCCAGTGATGGCTGCTCAACAAGTAGTATAGCTCATCCAGTACCCGTGGTGGGTCAGTTAGTATCTACTAAGGGTTTCACAGACAGTGCAACCAAGTTTTTTGTCAATAACTGTAAAGAACACTCGTATCATTACAAGATTTTGCTATAGTGTATTACACCCAGTGCCGTAATTTATACGAGTATTATGAGTCGCTAATTGTAAAGAATAAAGACACCTGTCCCTGTACCAAGAGGCAAAATCTTGACCACCTCCATCCCCCCCTCCTTCCTTCCCTCCTTCCTTCCTCTCACCTGCCATCCACCTCTCTCTCTCTCTCTCTCTCTCTCTCTCTCTCTCTCTCTCTCTCTCTCTCTCTCTCTCTCTCTCTCTCTCTCTCGCTGGAAGTTGTTTATGAATTTTTTTTCTATCCATCTATCTCTCTAATAATTTACATTGTTGTATATTTCTAATGATCTGCTCATAAAATAAACATTCATGACTTGAAAATACATGCATCGGTATACTCAGGGCTTTAACTCTATTGAATGTCCGGTGAAAGACTTGATTTTTATTTGTAACACATATAGTAACTATAACCAGTTACCTATTCAAACCAATCTGAAGGCAATTGGCGGCTTTCTCTTTGCTAAAAAAGTTGAAAAGTTGCGTGACAAACGCATTTCTGCAACCATGCCGACAGTTATGTTCTGAGGTGGCCATCTCTTCTTGACCTTCATGATGCCCTGAATCCCAATAAGGATTGCGAAGAAAGTAACCAAACAAGTATAACAGCAAATTTACCATCAATCATAGTGTCTATCGTTCTACTACTCCACCATACATTCAGATATCTCTCTCTAATAACCATTTACAGTAGGCTACCACTACCATAGAGAGAGAGAGAGACAGAGTTATTGCCAAAAAACGTGCTTGCACTGTCCCTGAAACCCATAGTAGTTAAGATAAAGGTATGAAAGCAGAATGAATGAGAGGACTGGTCTCGCTTCTTTCCTACATTTTCTATCTACTTCTTTACCTACGGGCAGTAAGAGGGAGAATATCATCATAAGCTGGAACGGACTAGATACAGGTGAGTGAGACAGCTATGTTTTTAAGGTAATGAATAGCATAGGATGCTTTTCAGTAGCAACACACCCCTCTCGGTGGCAGGGAGAGAGTGGGGTGATGATAAATCCACATTCAGGGATGTGAGTTTTCTTATGAGAACAGATAGCTCTCCATCTTCCATAAATGCAGTAAGCTATATTATTGTATAAAACACCCAGAGAGGGAAACCAATAGATTCTGGAAACAATGAATATGTTAAGAAATCCTGTATGTCCAGTTGATTTACCCATTACCCCAACATGGGAATTAAAAGTTATTGAATTTTGTAAATATTTTAAAGGTATTAAAATAGACAAATTAGATACCAACTAGCTAAATCAGCAGCAACCAATCTGATACAAAGACCAATTGCTGACCATATAGAGAGTTTTTCTTCGTATCTCAAAGTTCATTGCCAGATTATCGGAACAGCAATGCAACGAAGTAGGACCAAATAAAATGAAAGAGTTTGCCACACATACACACCCCTGGAAATATGAATCTATGCCTAGGAAATGGGAAGTAACGATATGCTGCCTCCACATGGGACATTCAAGATTGACTCATGGCTATATCATGGACAGTGAATATTAACCTTACTGTGATGACTTCCTTGTCCTGATGACTATTATGCGTTTGTTAGTTGAATGTCCTAGTCATCAGGAACTGAGAGAGCAGGACTTTTAAAGACAAAAGACCCCCTCATTATGGGACCACCTTGACATGGTGAGGGGACTCTCGAACCTCAGGAATTTCTTCCCAGGTTCGAACCCAAGAGTCCCATATGACATTACGTATATATTTTTGGAATAAAGTCTGTGGATTTTTCCACTTTTGTCAAAATTTGCAATACCTAATAAATAAGAAAACATATAACTTGGATTCCAGGGGGGCCTGGTTTTAGGGATAGAACTCTCGGCATTCTGTCCGGTTTGCCCATGACATGGTTAGGATGGGAATAATTGTATTTCGTAATACTCTTAGTCCTACCAAGCGGGTATTGCTTACACTTGGGCCATACTAATCATGTTATGCCACCCCCCTTTTGGGGTAGGGTAGGGATGTGGACATTTGGGAGTCATTTCTCACTTGTGCCATTGGCGGAAGATTTAACTTCATGAAAAGCCAATGATATCTTTTCAAAATTTATTATTATATATTTTTTTTCTTCATTTTTTTGGTCTAATTTTTTATGATAAATCCTAATAAAGTTATTAGTACCCCTTGGCCCCTTGATGGACAAAATTCGGCACAGTTGATGACCACTGGAAATTTATCCCTGAATCTCCCTCAGTCAGTTCAAAATAATAATGCAGCAAAGGAACATCCAGTTCCAAATAAATTATATGATCCTAAACTCCCAGCAGGGCCCATAGAAATTATAAAAAAATTAAAAATCAATCAGAAGATACAAACATAATAACAATGGAGCCATACGTAACAGAGAAAGGAAACAAATCTGATACCCAGATAACCCACATAAGGCAAGGTCCAAAGAGAAATAGAAATTATTGTCTTAATCCAACACTGGTGCATTTTGATCATCTTTTTGGACCAGATAACTGGTCAAGATTTCTAGTACTACTTAAAGCTGAAAATAAAATATCAACAGCAATACAAATTATTGAATATATGTCCAACACAAGAAATGGAATACCGGTATATTAAAGAAAAGGAATGGTTACTTCAATGAACCACGAAAAAATAGTCCACCACCTTTTTAAATATAAAAGAAATAAATGACAAAAATAACAATAATAAGTCAAGAAGGACTACCCACAAAACGATTGATTCTTGACTCCCTCAAGTTAAGATACAATAATATACGTACATGATTTAGAAATCTATTCAATTCTAGGTAGGAACGATAAAAATAAAATAATTTTGCAAAAATATAATTTACAGGACAAGATCTCCCACTCAAAATCAAAATTCTTGGACAAAATAGAGAAGTTCGTCCATTTATACCAAAACAACTTCAGTGCACTCAATGTTCAAAGTATGGGCACACATACAAAAAATGCCATAATAAAGCAGTATGCACAGAGTGTGCATCAGACACTCTTACTACTATTTGTAAATGTAAATCTCCAAAATGGAATATTGAAAATTACAATGAATCCAAAGATACTCCAACTACACCAGGAGAACATTTTAAAAAAGATATTGTACTAACCTCATCACAAGTGGAAATACATACTAATTATCCTCAATTCCAATCAAACAGCCAACATCTGGACAGTAAAGAATCAATTAACCCTTAAACGCCAAAGGGGTATAATAAAAATTGTCTCCCGTATGCTGAGGGGGTCTCGGAGTGAGCGCGGAAGCGGAAAAAATATTTTTTTTTAAAAATCACAGCGCGCTTAGTTTTCAAGATTAAGAGGTCATTTTTGGCTCCTTTTTTTTGTCATTGCCTGAAGTTTAGTATGCAACCATCAGAAATGAAAAAAAAATATCATTATCATATATAAATAATGCGATATATGATAGCGCAAAAACAAAATTTCATATATAATTGTATTCAAATCATGCTGTTAGCAAAACGGTTAAAGCTAACGAGTTAATTTTTTTGTTGCATTGTATACTAAATTGCGATCATTTTGGTATATAACACATTGTAAATTAATCAAAGCAACACAGAGAAAATATTATCACAAAATGATGCATGAATTCGTAACGCACGAACATAAAAATTTTCTTTTTTTCAAAATTCACCATAAATCTAAATATTGTTCTAGAGACTTCCAAAGTGTTTCAAAATGAAGATAAATGATTGAATATTACTATACTGTAAGTGTTGTAGCTTACAATTGCAGTTTTCGACCATTTCGGAAGAGTTAAAATTGACAGAATTTAGAATTTTTTATATTATTTTATATGCAAATATTTAGAAAATGAGGAAAGCTACAACCTTTAATTATTTTTTGTTGTATTCTACATAAAATTGCGCACATTTTCATATATAAAACTCTATGAAACGCCTAATATGAAACGGAGCAAATATTCCGAGAATGCGACGTACACATTTCGGAGATTTGTGGCGGAGAATCCGTGCGCGGCGGGGAAGGAAAGTTTTTTTTAAAAATTCACCATAAATCTAAATATTGTGCTAGAGACTTCAAATTTATTTCAAAATGAAGATAAATGACTAAATATTACTAGACTGTAAGAGTTTTAGCTTACAATTGCGTTTTTCGACCATTTCAGTAGAGTCAAATTTGACCGAACGTGTTTTCTTTTTTCTATTTATCGTGATTTATATGGAAATATTTCGAAAATGAGAAAAGCTACAACCTTCAATTATTTATTGTTGTATTCTAATGAAATTGCATACATTTTCATATGTAAAACTTTATGTAACGGCTGATTTAAAATGGAGGAAACATTACGACAATCGTACGTATGATTTTTTCGGAAGAGTTACCGCGCGGACGTAAGGAAAAATTTTTTTTTTTTTTTTTTCATAAATTCACCATAAATCGAAATACTGTGGTAGAGACTTCCAATTTGTTGCAAAATGAAGGTAAATGATTGAATATTACTAGAATATAAGAGTTTTATCTTACAATTGCGTTTTTCGACCATTTTGATAGAGTCAAGGTTGACTGAAGGTTGAAATTTCGGCACTTATTGTTATTTATATGAAAATATTTCAAAACTGATAAAAGCTACAACCTTGGGATGTTATTTTGTTGTATTGTGCATGAAATTGTGCACATTTCCATATATAAAATGAAGAGATGATTCTTTTCATAATTGCAAGAGTTTCAGAAACAAAAATTTTGTGTAATAGTACCATAGGAACAGAAACATTTTTAATTTTATATACTAAGTTGTTTAATACTGTATTGCTTATTGATTTATTTCAGGCAGCTTTGGATCTTGGAACATGTAAGAATGGATTTGGTTTTGGTGGAACAGGAAAGAAATCAAATTGTCGTCAATTTGATGATTATGGAGAATCGTTCGGCCTTAAAGATGTCATTGGTTGTTACTTGGATCTTGACAACATGGAGATTCTTTATAGCAAAAATGGCTCTGACCTTGGCAAGGCCTTTACTCTAAGGAATGAATTCAGGAATGCCACATTTTATCCTTCTGTTGTGCTAAAGGTGATTATGATTGAAGTTTTTTCATTTGAATTTTTCTTGTTCTCTTGTAGCTTTCAACATCTTTCCATTGTCACCACCTTCTCATGTTATATGTCAGCTTTTTCTCTTTATGGGGTTAGATATGGCTTGAGCTCTTTCTACTTTCTTGTTTTGTCCACATTTTGAAAATTTCTACCTGTTCTGTCATGTATCATCTCTGCCTTTTATCCATGATTTATAAATATCCACCTGTTTTATCAAGTATCATTGCTGCCTTTTATCCTTGATTTCTTGGACTTTCATCATGATTTCCTATTACAGCGGACCCCCATGATTGCGGGGGATGCATACCAGACCCCCATGAATAGCTAGAATCCACAAATACTTGAAACCCTATAAAAATGCTTAAAACTGTCTTATTTTTTTTTTTAGTTCAAACTCAAGAAAAACCCACTAAAAATGCTTATAGTACCTGGTTTTTTAAAATAGTTTTATCACAAAAAGTGCATTTAATCATGAAGCTTAATGAAAATACAGTTATTTGTGGATATTTCTCAGAAAAATACTGAAAACACAAATTTCCCGCGAATAATGGGTAGATATGGTCCAAAGAGAAATCCACAAATATGTGAGCCCACGAATGCCGAGTAAACGAATATGGGGGGTCCACTGTACAATAGCCCTTATAGATCTACTAGTATTTTGACAAAATTTTCATCCCATAAGTTACTAACGTAGATTCCCCTGCAATATGAAGCTGAGGTTTTTGTTTTTTAGTAAAATTTCAAAAATTCTTCTGTTAAATATAATGCAGGTCATATGTTTGGATCACAAATATTTTGGTTTAACTGTGTTTTAGTTTTAATTGTTTGTTTTGTTTCAGAATGCAGAGATGTCCTTCAATTTTGGTGCTACAGCCTTTCAGCACCCTCCTAAGTCAGGTTATGTAGCCCTTTGCCAAGCCAGCAAGGAATGCACTGTCATATCAGGTGTGAAGGGAGGTGGTGATAAAACCAACAAGGTTCAGAAAAATGCTCCTCAGGCAGTGATTATTGAGGTATGTGATTCATTTTTCTTTAGGAAAATAAGATAGAGAGAATAGTAGATTGGTGGATTTAATGGTACCTTTTTGTTAAAGAAATGTCATTGTTTTTTAAAACTAAAAAAATATTAGATATTAATTAATATTCATGCTCATAAAAAGGAAAATGTCAATGTTGGATTATTTTGTTGTGGTAGGTAACTCAAGTTTCCCTAAAGATAATTATTATTTTAAATGACTGGGGATGTGGTGTTTTATTTACCTTTTGATTAGATCCTTGATTCTTCATTAGCACTTTGATGAAGCATACAACATTTCAAGTTACTGCTAAAAGAACTTTGCATTGTAAAACATAATTCATCTTTGCATGATGGTTTTATTACTTTTGCAGCCATCTCGAGAACTGGCAGAGCAAACACTTAAGCAGGTGACCCTTTTCTCGAAACACTTGGAGAACCCAGTTGTACGAGACTTACTGGTAGTTGGTGGTATTCCAGTGAAGGATCAGATTGCAGCTTTAAACGCTGGAGTTGACATAGTATGTGGCACTCCAGGGAGAATGGAAGAGCTCATCAATTCTGGCCAGCTGTCCCTTCAAGCTTGTAAATTCTTTGTTTTAGATGAAGCTGATGGTCTTTTAAAGCAGGTGAGTTGAAGTTCAAACATCTTTTTATGATGATTCTTGTGATGTTTTTATAATAGTAGTTTATTTAATTACAGCAAATGGCTGCTACCTCGTGGTCATTATCATGACAGGTAAAAATCTTTTATTTAAGATATTGTGTTTTTGTGGAACACCTGGGTCATTCAATGAAATATGATTATCAACTCATAGTAACTCCTATTAATTAAATTTATTTAACAATAACAACACTTAGATATTGAACACCTCTTGTCTTTGGTTTAATGACTGATTTTTGCCCACAGTTATTCATTCTTTATCAGTCCTTTACAGTCTTAAATTAGAACAGGCATAGTTAATGTCATGAAGTCCTTCGTTATTAATCTTGACATTGTATATGTAGTGGAGCATTTCAATCAGGGGCATCATTTGGGAGGGCTAGGGGCCAACTGCCCCCCAATACTCAAGTCTACCCCCTTAGCCTCAACTTGCCCCCCTCACCCCCCAGCCCAAAGAAGTAACAGCAGCTGGTTTTCCATTATTTCTAATCAAATTCAAATGTGTCATCACATTAAGTTCTATCCATCAACCTGTCTGTCTGTAGTCTTAACTTGTCTATGAGGTCTGCAGAGAAAGGGATGATCCATAAAATTTCAATTACGTAATCAAATTTTCCTTAACAAAATCTGGCTTCAAAAAAGCTCACAAAATAGCTCAAAATCATGAAACCATCTTTGCCCCCCGCCTACCCCCCCTCAACCAAAATCTGAAATGGTGCCCCTGATTTCAATACAACTTTTGGCAATATATGAGTAATTCAGAGTCAGCACGAATTAGAAATTTCATAGTGTTGCAGATAACTGACTTATATGAATGCATTTCAATGAGTTTCATGTATGTAGTGCTTTTTGCCATTGAGTAATTAAGCAATTAAAATGCACTTATTCCAGGCTTTGATGATCTATTATAATATATATATATATATATATATATATATACTAATATATATATATATATATATATATATATATATATATTTATATACACACACCTAATAAAAAGAGCCCATAAAAACACCAAAATATAGAGAAAAAAGTACTATATTTCAGAGACTACTGTCTCTCTCTTCAGGTATATGAATGAGAAAAGTTCACAGAAAAGGTGATATTTATAACAAGAGATCCATCCACAGGTAAGCCAATTTAGATCACCCCCGCTGATAATCTTCCTTTAATCTTCTTAAGCGTTGGTTGAATGAAAACCTTGTCGATCACATCTGAAACCCATGCTCCTTTTGAGATGTTCATTACCTGCCTCTCCTTTATTAAGGCCGATTCCATCTTTTGACTCTTGTACCGGCAGTTGCTGCTATAAATTATACGTGACAAATTCCAGTTTATTCTATGGTTATGTTCATTTATATGGTTGAAAATAGCTGAGTTCTGTTGTCCATACCTAACTGACCGTTTGTGTTGTATTAATCTCTGGGGAAGTGATTTTCCTGTAAATCCGATATAAGATTGGTCACAGTACTGGCATTGGTCACAGTACTGGCATGGGATTTCATAAATCCCTGTTTCCTTGGGGAATGTTTTTTGTTGGACGTTAATCAGGGATTTGGCTAAGGTGTTTGGATAGGTAAATGCAAAAGGGTTAGATTTTCCAAGGGTCTGAGTCACTGTCTTAATCCTGTCCAGGTGAGGAATTTTTATTTTATCGTTGGGTGTCTATTTGGTCTTGTTTGAGGGGATCGGTAGAAAATTACATTTGCTTTGTGAATTGCTTTCTCAATTATATGGTCAGGATACTTTAAAGACGAAAGTTGCTTACGAATTAGTTCAAATTCTCTTTCCAGGAAATCCGGGGAACAAATTCGTAAGGCTCTTAAGAACAGGTTGCTGGCTACACCTATCTTGATAGCAATGTCATGATAGGTGTAGGGGCTTCACCTTAAAATCCCCACTGGCGTTCGAACAAAGTGCGAGCGTAAGCCTGTCTTTCATAGGCTTATGCCCGGGTAGCTTCTTCTCTTCCTGGGTGATGTACGTTCTACGAGGCACTTTTTTCCAAAAAAGGCTAGTCTCATCACAGTTTAAGACTTGCTGAGAACTGTAGCCTTCCTTGATTGTCATCTCGTCGAACGTCTTAATAAAGGCTTCGGCTGCTTTCGTGTCCGAGCTGGCTGCCTCCCCATGCCGCACCACCGAATGGATGCCAGTCTGTTTACGGAATTTTTCGAACCACCCATGAGAAGCCTTGAAGTCTGGAGTTGGCGTCGATTTCCCTTCTCCTCCGTCGTCTTCGGCCTGGGGAATCAAATCACCGAAAATAGCGCTGGCCTTGTGGGAAATTGCCGTCTTGGTTATCGTATCGCCAGCGATTTCTTTGTCTTTTATCCAGACAAGAAGCAGCCTCTCCATTTCATCGTGCACGGGGCTCCTCTTGCTAGACAAAATATTCACGCCCTTGGAAGGTGTAGCTGCTTTGATGGCATCCTTCTTCTTAAGGATGGTCCCTATTGTCGACGGATTTCGGCCGTATTCCGTGGCGATCACACTCAATCGCATGCCAGCTTCATACTTTTTTATTATCTCCATTTTTGTCTCCAAAGAAAGCATCCTCTTCTTTCTTACTTCAACTTTCTTGGGACCCATGACTACATATATACTGTACGTAATTAAGTTATGTAGTACGTATGAAGTAAAGTTCTCACACAACACGATAAAGTAGTACTACAACGAAATCACTAACGAATTTACGTTAACAAACAAAATCGTATAGAACGAACGAATTCCGCGTGATTACGATACCGATGATGCCGCCTAGTGGCCGAAAAAGCACGCCGCTACGTAGATGCATGATGGGATCATGGGAGAGATGCTGACCAAGAGGAGGGCAAGATCTTATGATGGTGACTAGGACCTGGTAAAACTTATAGATGTCAGGGCAGTGAAAAGACATCAGGATGCTTAGCAGGTTTATTTCCAGTCAGAAACGAAGTCTGTGTGGGAAGTTTGCTGCTTGAGTGAAATGAAGCAACATATTGGTTTGATTATTCATTCTGTGGAAGGGCAGTTTTTTAGCAATTGGGGATTCAGGAAGAACAAACTGCCTACGAGGACCTTTACATCTGTAAGTTTGGAACTTGATGTGGGATTTAAGGAGCACTCATTTTGACTTAATAGCATGTAGATGAACAGGGACATCCAAATGATTACTACTACTTTGATTGCCCTCAGGCATGAGCAGTGGACATTTCCTTAAATTTGGCCTAATTCAGACTCAGGCCTGCCCCTTATATCTACTCTGAATACTATTGAGCAATTTCAAGTTAAAAAATGGCTTAGTGTCTCCTGTAGAGCCCTTGTAGCCTCAGGGCAAATGATTTTCAGAATTTCCAATGCTCTCGGTAGATGTCTCATTCTTCTGTTAAGAGGAAATCAACTCTGCTACAACTTAGGCATCTCCTTAACTGCTTGGAGATGTTAGGATGTCCCCTCCCAATAAGAAGATTTTCAAGTTATCATAGGGTCTTTCCCTAATTTAAAACTGCCGGGGCCTGGGGTCAGAAGCAATGGTCTGTGTATTGCTGAGGGTGCCATTCTAGAGGAATTTTCAGCACCTGGAACCTTGTAGACATCAATGTTTTTTGTTTAGAGATAATAAGAGTTTTCACTATCTACTTCCAAAGTTATTGTTCCGTACGTACATACTTTCCTTGGTATGGCGTCAAGTACTTTTAGATCTTGCCGAGGCCCAGCACTGTAAGGTGTTGAGATCAAAGCCCCTTCATCTCTGTATCAGTCTCTCTGGAGTTTAGATGCTGGTCGAAACTTTATCTGAATTTACTGTAAAACCTTTTATTTAGCACTAGCAGCAGTTAATAAGTTGTCAGCACCCTTCTTTAAGCTGGTGTAAAGGGAATGCTATTTTAGCATTCTGCCGTAGAGCTGAGGGTGATGTTAAGGCTATGCTTTACAGTGCCCTGTAAAAATTCCAGTGTAACTTCTTATTGGGAAAGAAGAGGAAACTTCTTTATCCTGTTGGGCCATTTAAATTTAAAGGTTAAACCAAAACATTTTTATCATCCTTTTAGAAACCTTAAACATCTGTAAAGGTAAATGCTGGAAGAGGCAAATTTAACCTTTGCTTTTATGGTTTTAAGAAACATAGATGTCGTTGTCAAAGGTTAAGCCTGGAAAAGTAAAAAATCAACCTTTTGTTTTGTGGTTTTAGAAAACCTAGCTGTCTTTGCCAATGGTTAAGCTTGAAGGAAAGGTTAACTTTTTGTTTTGTGGTTTTAGATAACCTAGAATGTATTTGTGAAGGTTAAGCCTGGAAGAGGCAAAGTTGTTAATCTTGAGTTCTGATTTTTAGAAACTTATAACATCTTTGCCAATGGTTAAACTTGAATGCAAAGATAACTTTTTGTTTTGTGGTTTTAGAAAACCTAGAATGTATTTGTGAAGGTTAAGTTTGGAAGAGGCAAAGTTAACCTTTTGTGTTGTGATTTTTAGAAACTTATAACGTCTTTGTCAAGGAACACGAGGGTCCTCTGTGACATATTGGATAGGTTAGTCCATGAGAACTACCTCCATATCTTCTATCTTTATTGAAGGTAAACATTCATAATGTGAGCAGCAGTTGTAACTTCAATTAGTGTTGAGTCAATTTGTCGCTCCAGAATAGAAATGATTTGGCACAGTAGAAGTACAATTCAGTTTTTACCTGCTCACTACCTTAAGTATACAGAATTGTGTTTGAAAACAGTAAAGCCCTTAATCCACTACTGGTAGTGGGTAGTCTTTTCCTGAACCGAAATTCTTTAGGCTCTTTTGTTTAAATCCCGGGTTTTAATATTTTGGGAAGCGTAAAGGTACAAATTTTGTATAGGAGCGTACCTTTATATCATAAAGGACTTTATTTTAAGTGACTTGTCGTTTTATAGGGCTTTTGGACCCAGGCACAGGGGTCCTTCATATTGCTTGTATTTCATTCTGGCTGAATCGAAGCAGTTTTCTCCACAAGGCTGCTCTTTGCTGCATATGTATGAGAGCCTTGCTCCCTGAATGGAATCCAACTTCTGGTGGTAGTAAAATCCACCAAGGATTTCAGATTAGGTTAGAATGTTTTGGGTTTCGTACAAGAAACCTTTAGCTCGAATGGCTGAGGAGAATTTTGTTTTGCTGCACTACCCACCATCCTCTTCTTAATGTGGGAATCAGCTAAATTTAATAGTAGGTAAGATTCATCTCAAATAATATAAATTTTCATAATAAAATTTATTATTGTTCATACACGAAACAAACCTTCGGTCTAACATTAGGATTTACTAGCGCCAAGCTGGAAACCGGTAGAATTAAAATTACACTTGTGAGATCCAGGGACTAATGGCATCTATACCAGGTCACGGGGCATGTATACCCAGAATGCCCACGGCTACCTGTGACCCATCAGTTATTTTCCTACCGCCTTTAAGATAAGACGTGTTACTGTCTATCTCATTTAAAGCCGGGTTTTTCAGTTTGCCCGTTCTTTATCCATTTCATTTTTATTTTTCATTCCTTTTCTTTCTCCAAGTGTGATCAGTGTGTGGTAAGAGTGTATACGTGGTATGATGGAGAATTTTGCCTCAACATCGGGATCGTCTACCGCTTCGAAGAGGAGACAAAGGAAATGCCCAGGAGTCAGTGGCTTCCCTTGTTCTAGGTTCCTAACCTCGGTGTCGACGGATCCTCATCCAACGTGTAGTAGGTGCAGGGAAAACGTATGTACGGTTACTAATCCGTGTTCTGTTTGTCGCGGTTGGTCGGTGGAACAGTGGAAGAAGTTCTATGGGAAAAGCCAATACAAAAGAAAGGGGGTGACGCCATCTTTGGATGACCAAACCTTACCGGCTTCTTTTGTATCGGTAATAAACCAGGCTGCTCCATATGTTTCTCCACCTGCTTTTGAATTGTCTCATACCCCTTCGGTTTCTCCTAGCGGTTCTGTATCGGAAACGTCAGGAGGGGCCTTGGGTAATTTTATGAATAATTTGCACTCTCCTTTGTTCCCAGCAAGTAGAGGGGGAGATCCGCCATCTTTGTTCCAGGCTCCTGCTACGCAAAGCGCATAGGTTAGATGGTACGTGGTCAGCGCTAGGCCTACCAGGCGTACCAACCTTGGATGGTCTGCTTGCGCATTATATGACGTCACGGTTCCAGCAGGGGCCGGCAGCGCTGAATGTTCCTCATCCCCCGGGCTTGCAATTTATGGGAATTAATGCCGCTGCTTCTCCATCCCACTCAGTATTTACAGCGATGCAGAACGTGGGAGGTAATTTGGCAGCAAACGTGCGGTTACCAGCAGAATCCTCTCAGTCTCTCCCTACGAGAGCGATGACGTCACAACATACGTCACACTCTGAGATGGCAGGCGTGATGACGTCACAGACCGATTCTCGGCCTTTTTCGCTGCACCCAGACGCTAATACGCCTTCTGATCCGTCAATGCAAACTGTAATGCAGAAGTTACAGGATATAGAGGAGAGAATGAATAAGAGAGACAAAAAGAAAAAGTGTGATTCGCCTTCTTCGTCTTCTTCCTCTAGTTCGGCGTCATCGCTAAGTCCGATAACGTCACGGCGAGCGCCAGTCAAGCGTTGGAGGAGGATTCGGGAGTTCCTAGCGGATCCTCGGGCCAAGAGGAGAAGAATCAATTCTTCCTCTCCTTCGGACGAAGACTGTCATTTCCAAGTCAGCAAGAAGGTCGGAAAATCAGTGGCTATTAAGCACAAGGTTGCCAGACGAAGCCGTTCGCAAGAGTCCGAACAAGCGAGAGAGGTGACGGCCGGCGAGCTAGCGGCCGAGGCTGAGTTGCCAGTTCGGATCGCAAAAACTGCGATACCTCTGGTAAAATCGACGTTGGCGGCGAAAGGTGCAGCAGAGGATGGAATGCAGATCCCAGTTTCGCCCGTAAGGCCGTTCAAAATACGTACGAAGGACGATAAGGCTCCTATTAAAAGTACAAAAAATAGAGAGTTGGCAACCTCGGCGGATACGTTCGTGGAAGGCAGTGTCCGTCTGGATAGAAGGCCGAGGCCTGGCTCGCCGACGCTCGAAAACGATGCCAATGCTAATAAAGACGAACTTACCTCTGTCTCTTAAGGGAGCCTTCATCTTGGAGATCTAGACGAGATTCTCGCTCTAGATCCGTGAGCAGAGAAAGAGTGAGACGTTCTCGTTCCCCCTGCTGACTATCTGGGATCGAGCCAACAGCGGCCAGCAAAGATCAAAGAGGCCGCGGCCGTAGGGGCAGGCGGCCGTGGAATTCCGGGCCGTCTGTCAGAAGATAGAGGCGAGACAACATCTCTCGTGACGGAGAGTGGTACACTAGAGCCGGAGGAAGGAGAAAACCAAGAGTTTCTGGCCTCGTATGCAGAGGTTATTGATTTGATTCGTCAATTCAATAGCCTTTCGGAGAAGACAGAAACACGGCCAGTATGCTTCCTCCTGGAATTGACATGGCGTTTGGACTAAAGAGGGATACCAAGGTGTCGTATGAATTGCCTTGCTCGAGTCATGCGGAATCGGTCTTGAACAACACGTAAACGCAAAGGATTGCAGGGAGGGATAATTCCTTAAGATCTAATAGATCATTTAAATTTATTCCCCCTCCAATGATAAAGCAAAGGAAATATTATACGACACCGAAGGTCCCTTTGCTGTCTAGACAAATGAACCCTAATGTTGTAAGGTTAAGGCCTGGATTAACCTTGGATCAGGTTAAAATGGAGTGCCCTTCGATGACGTACCAAGAGGCTGCCACGTTAGAAGCAACAGCTTCTTCTGTCTTTCAGGCTGCGTCTGGTTAGACCTTTGGTCAACAGCAGTGGCGAAAATTGCATCCTCGGAAGCAACAAGGAAAGTAGTAGATGAACCATTGTTCATTAGATTACTACAGTCAGGGTCCAAGGCGATTGCGTACCTGACAAACGTAAGTGCCAATGTTTGGGCAAAATATCCTGCTAATGAGGAGAGATGCAGCATTGGCTAGACTAAGCCGCAATGTGGATTTGGATTCCCTGTTAGCAATGAGGAATGGGGATATCTTGGAATCGCAACTACTGTTGCCAGAGGTCATACTGGAAGAAGCGATAGATAGAAGAAGGATGGACACTAACGATAGGTTGGTGCAACAGGCAGTTAGGAAAACCTCTAACAGAACAAACTATTCCTTTGGAGGGAAGACAACAGCAGATGTCTCGAAAGAAACCAGTGAGACATAGCATCCCTAATAGAGTCACAAGACCCTCTTCCCCAAAGAGGATAACTCATCGGCCCTTTCACAATAGAAACAACAGAGGAAGGGGCAATAGGGGAAGGGGGAGAGGCTCAAGAAGATAGGATGGGCGCCTCCCATCACTCGGCCACACCAGTGAGGGGTTGCCTGCAAATCACTGGAAGGTGTGGCAGGAACTAGGGGCAGAGCAGTGGGTGGTGGATGTTCTCAGGATCGGGTATTTGATTTCCGTTCGAGGTAAACCCCGCCCCTGACAGATCAACCATTACCCCACGTCACTTATGCCCACAGATCTCAGAAGGCCACTATTCTGCAGGACGAAGTGAAGAAGATGATGGAAAAAGGAGCTGTGCAACAAGTATGCAGTCCGACAAAAGGCTTCTACAGCAGGATTTTCCTGGTACCCAAATCCAACGGGGAGTGGAGGACAGTAATAGACCTGTCAACGCTGAATCTTGTTTATAAGGAAAACCAGTTTCAAGATGGAAACTCCGAAAACGGTTCTACAAGCAGTCAGAATCGGAGACTTTATGCTGACAGTCGATCTAAAGGACGCATACTTTCAGATACCAGTCCATCAGTCTTCAAGGAAATTTCTCCGCTTCAGTCTTGCAGGGAAAGCTTTCGAGTCAAGGTCCTGTGCTTCGGATTGACAACGTCTCCTCAAGTTTTTACAAGAGTGTTCACCCTCGTGTCGGCATGGGCGCACGCTCAGGGGATCAGGCTGATAAGATATCTGGACGATTGGCTGGTGATAGCAAAGTCCAGGGAGAAATTACTCAGGGACAGGGCGACCCTCCTGCAGCTTTGTCACAGCCTAGGTATTGTGGTGAATCAGCAGAAGTCGCAGCTGGATCCAAGTCAACGTTTGGAATATCTGGGAATGGTGATAGACACAACACAAGCCAAAGTATTCCCGACAGACCAAAGAGTACAGAAATGCAAACAAGTGGTGAATGCCTTTCTGGGAAAGCAGACACAGCCAGCAAGACAGTGGCAGGTGGTGCTGGGAATCCTAAACCTCCCTGGAGAAGCTAGTACCACAAGGAAGGCTACACCTTCGGTCCTACAATGGAGGATGAAGGAGTTTTTGGTCATCCAACAGTAGATCACCCGTACGAGCAAATCCCTTGTCGGCAGAAGTGAGGAAAGACTTGCTTGTGGTGGGTGGACGACGACAATCTGACAGTGGGTGTCCCCCTTCAACAATCCTCCCCAGACCTCTTGCTGTTCTCGGATGCATCACTAGAAGGCGGGAGCCCATATGGAGGAGTTGATGGTGTCAGCAAAATGGAGTTGCAAGGACAGAGAACTCCATATAAACGTGCTGGAGTTGAAAGCAGCTTTCCTGGCTCTACAAGAATTCAGGGAGAGAGTAAAGGGACACTCGGTGGTATTGATGTCAGACAACACCACAGTAGTAGCTTATATAAACAAGCAAGGAGGCCTAGTTTCTCGGCAGTTACATGTGATGACAGTTCAACTTCACCAGTGGGCTATAGAGAACCTGGTAGACATCAAGGCCAGGTATATTCCGGGAAAAAGAAACATAGTGGCCGACAAGTTGAGCCGCAGGGATCAGATTCTGGGAACGGAGTGGTCCCCTACACCAACAGGTAGTGGACAGGATGCTCATGTTGTGGGAAGGACCGATCATAGACCTATTCGCAACCAGGTACAACAAAAAGTTGGAAGTGTATTGTTCAGTAGTCCCGGACGCAGAGGCAGCAGCAGAAGATGCGCTACAACACCCCTGGGACAATCTGGACGGTGTACGCATTTCCTCCATTTTGTCTAATCCGTCAGGTTCTGAACAGGGTAATGCGGTCTCAGAACCTCAAGATGACCCTGGTAGCCCCGTTATGGCCGAAAGCAGAGTGGTTTCCAGACCTACTGGAAACTCCTAGTAGATGTGCCAAGAGAGTTACCTCCATGGAGCAACCTTCTGTGTCAGCCTCACGTGGGAGAGGTACACCGTCGGTTGAGTCCCTATCGCTTCACGGGTGGAGACTGTCAAGTATCGCCTCCGAGAGCGAGGGTTTTCGCAGAAAGCAGCAAACTCAGATGGCAGGTAATATCAGAAAATCATCTGCGACAGTATACCAAGGGAAAGTGGTCAGCATACTGTGATTGGTGTCGTAGGGGGAACGTGTCTCCACTCGGTACCACTATTCAGCAGTTAGCGGACTTTCTGATATATCTCAGAACAGAAAAACATATGTCTGTATCTGCAGTGAAGGGGTACAGGGCTGCTCTAGCCTCAGTCTTACGAATGAAAGGAGTGGGACATATCGTCTTCATGGGAGTTGGCCATGCTGATGAGGAGCTTTGAACAGTCATGCCACCAAAGGAGCTAAAAACCCCAGATTGGGATCTGACCAAGGTACTGAGTAGTCTGACAAAACCCCCTTACGAACCACTAAGGCAGTCCACGGATAGGAGCCTGACCCACACCACACCCTGAAGACAGTCTTCTTATTGGGCCCTGGCTTCAAACCAAAAGGGTGGGGGAGCTACATGGCCTCTCATATCTCATAAAGCACTCGAGAGGTTGGAGATCAATGGTGTGTGAGTTTGTCCCAGAATTCGTGGCAAAGACCCAAAATCCAACAATAGTAGACGGCAGATTCGACTCCTTTACCATACCTTCCTTGGCAGACTTTGTAGACAACGACAAAGCTGAAATGCTCCTGTGCCCCGTCAGGGCACTAAGGGAGTACTTAAAGAGAACAAGGCACCTCAGGCCGGGGTGCCAGAGGTTGTTCGCAAGTACAAGGACGGAACAAGAAGGAAGTGTCCAAGAATACAATATCATTTTGGCTAAGGGAGACAATCAGAAATGCTTATACTGCAGAAGACAGAGGGTCAGATAGCCAGGTGGGAGCTAGAGCTCATGACATCAGGGGTGTGAGTGCTTCCCTAGCATTTAAGAAGAACATGTCTGTGGATAAAATTCTGAAAGCTGGCGTGTGGAAGCGCCAAACAACTTTCACCTCATTTTATTTGAAAGATGTTGCCCATAGATCCTTGGACACCTTTTCCTTGGGTCCAGTGGTGGCGGCCCAACAAGTGATGGATAGTTCATCCAGTGCCCCTGGCGGGTCAGTTTGCGTCTAGTCTAAGATGAAGGTATGAAAGTAGAATGAATGGGATGACTGGTCTTTTTTCTTACTACTTTCTTCCTACTCCTTTAACTACGGGCAATATGAAGGAGAGTACCGTCATGTGCTGGAACGGACTAGATGCAGGTGAGATGGTCAGCCATACTGTGAAGCTATCTTAGCTGATGATATACTTTTCAGTAGCACACACCCCTCTGGATAATAAGGAAAGAGGGGTGAAGGTCGATCCAGTCGCAAGGGACAAGAGTAAACAGTAGAATGGTATCTACACCCAGTGGGAGGAAACCAATAGATCCGCTTATATCTTTGGTCCAGGTTCATTGTCCATTCTCTAGAATTTCCCTATATATTCGGAAATGGATAAGGTGGCAAACTTCCAGTCAGTTGTAGAGACTTACCTCCCTCCAATAGTAAGTCTATCCTAATGTTAAGACCGAAGGTTTGTTTCGTGTATGAACAATACCAAATTTGTAACTAATTTGTATTTTCATAACTAACAAACCTGAGGTCTTAACAGTTAAAGGCCCACCTCGAACCACCCCTCTAGCCCAGTCTAAACTGGGTTAGAAATATAACTGATTGGGTCCCACAGGTAGCCGTGGGCATTCTGGGTATACATGCCCCGTGACCTGGTATAGATGCCATTAGTCCCTGGATCTCACAAGTGTAATTTTAATTCTACCGGTTTCCAGCTTGGCGCTAGTAAATCCTAATGTTAAGACTCAGGTTTGTTAGTTATGAAAAATACAAATTAGTTACAAATTTGGTATTTTGGATAGTTGCTTACTGTTAAAGAAGACCCACCCAGCCTCCCCACAACTTTGTGGGCTGTCAAGGAGAATTCTGACAAGCTAAAATATTCTAAACACACTTGGTGGAGAACAAGTAAACTAGACAGTCATCCTGGCAGCCATTCGATTTTTTGTTTGAATGCCAACTTGCCTAATTGGTGGGGAGATATAGCTACTTTAACAGTAGTTAAGTATCCAAATAATAAATTTTATTAATAAAATTTATATTTTTTATATCTTGGGAATTGCTCTGAATTATCATTGTTTGTTTATTTAAGAGACCAATATACAAAATTAACATTATCACATTTTTCTTTTTGTTTGAATTTATATGTTGTTACTTTTTATTTTTCAGGGCCATGAGCGTTTAGTCAACGGCATTTATAATTCAATCCCAAAGATCACAAGTGATGGTAAGAGACTCCAGATGGTTGTGTGTTCTGCTACTCTCCATTCTTTTGAAGTGAAACGGATGGCTGTAAGTTCTTGAAATTACAGTTTTACACCTCTTGATGCTTGTATTCTAATGGGAAAAGGGGGAAAAAGTAAAGGCAACCTGCACCACATAATGAATTAACAATTTCTCATATAAACAGTGCTCAGTTTTCCAAATCAGACTGGCTGGAGGCTAGTCTCCCTCAAACTACTTATACAGATTCTGCAAATGTTCTTCCTCAATTTCTGAAAATATATGTTTTTTTTTGTAATTACGCATAGTGGTACCTCTGTTCACATACTTAATTCTTTAGAGGACGCTGTTCGTGACTCAAAAAATTCTTAACCTGTATCAACTTTCCCCCATTTAAACTAATGTAAAAAAAAAAAAAATAATTCATTCAAACCTCAGAAACACTATTTTCTTGACTTTTTTTATGGTTTTCTGGCACAAAGTTAAGCGTTACTTCACGGCATCCAATAATATTGTATGTATTTTCATATTAATAAACATTACCTTAATATAACTTATCTAGCCCTAAATCCCCAAAAACCGCACCAAAATTTACCACATTGGCAACCCTGTTACCTCCTATTCTGTCCGTCAGTTGGCAACACTGTCGTTGACAGATACGAAAACCTTCCCTCAAATCAGTTGTTAACGAGCGCCCGTGTTGTTTACATCACGGCCGCTCTTTATAAATTTCCTTAAACATTTTTGTGCCTTTAAAGCTTTCATTATTTGTTAAATGAAACTTTATATGAATTACCACTCACGCATTACATCACGAAAAAGTGAATTAACTTTGATTTCTGTTGTGGTTCTTATCTTAAATTACGAACTTTTGCGCGACCCGGAACTACTGACCTGTCCAATTCTACAATGGATTACCAAGAAATTACGATGCTTCCTTCTGCCAGCAACATCAGGAACTGCCCGGTTTGTGGGACAAGGATGAGTAGCAGGGAGTATGAACCCCATGACATTTGTAGTTCTTGTCGTGGACAGGTTTGTGACTTGACTTCTCGTTGTGACGTATGTAAGCCCTGGTCTGACGAGGATATGACGGCTTATATGAAACGCCAAACAATCTTGCAGCGTAAAAGATCGGTAAGGAGAAAAAGAAATCGATTGCTAAAACTGTATCTAACGAATTCTTTGACTTGGCGCTCATGATTCTGGCTCTTCGGTTTCGGTATCGTACGACTCCGATTCCGAATTAATTGATGCTTTGCCCCCTGTACAACCGGTAATTAGTGAAGTTAGTTCTGATGTAGATTCGAAGATTTTGGCAATGGAAACTACCTGGAAACAGAATTTTAAGAAATTACAACTTAGTCTAGATAGAGATATTTCTGCTAAGTTTAACAATCTGTCAGAGAATTTTCAAGAAGCCTTTACTAGAATGTCTAACACACTTTTAGATTCATTTTCAGCTCCTCGTCAGGTACCTGTCGACAGCACCATGGGTAACGGTGCGACAGATACCCCGCTTGTGAACCCCGTCGTGGCGAAGGCTAGGGGGGATCCGGTCCGGCAGGTGCCTAACGAATCTTTACCCAACGTGTCCCCTGTTAGTCCCGTAACAGTGCCAAAGGGCGCTTATTTAGGAGAAGGGGGGAGGGATATTAGTGTCAGACCTAAGATAGCTAGTCGTCAGGATTTTACTTCAGAGGAAGTTTCTAAGTTAGGATCTGACGATGATGATGATGATGACGCGGATTCGTGTGATATTGATGTTTCCTCGAATGGATGTCATGATGTAGAATTCAAGAAACTTTTTGATTTAATTTTGAGTTTTCTTCCTCAGGCGAGGCCTAAAGAGCAGAAGCAGCCTCCGCCTCGTTGTATTACAGAAGGATTTTTCTTGACGGTCCTTCCCGGTCACGGGAATTTTTACGTTTTCCCTTTGCCCGAGAGGTTCGCGAGAGTGAGGACGGACGTTGCCGCTAAAACTTTCGAAGGTGATCGGGGAAGGGAAGAGGAAGCTCTCTTCTCTTCTACGACACCGGAGAGGAGTTTACCAGGTGGCGGATGATTCTTCATTCTCTCGACCCCCAAGCCAAATCCGGATTTTTTTTTGGTCCCCTCCGACTTCAAGTCAACCCTTGCCTTCTAAGGCTTTCGGTCTCTGTCTCAATTGAAGATTTTATTGCTATGGAGGCTGTTATGAGCTCCTTACAAGAAGCTCAATCCTTCAATATGTGGGTCCTCGGAGGGCTTTTAATGTATATCAAGGACTCCGGGTTTGTTCCTCCTGATGCTCCTCTTTTTGAGAAATTCTGCTCATCCATTTCAATCGCTTCTGTACATCAGAACGAGGAGCTTGCTGCTTCAATGCAGGCCTTTCCTTGTTTCTCTAAGGCGTAACCTGTATTTGTCGCAGTTACCCTCCTCTGTATCGGAGATTCAGAGAACCCGTCTGTTGTCCTCTTCTCCTTTTGGCGATTTCCTTTTCGATATTTCTGTGCTTTCTGAGGTTTTGAAGGAACATCAAGGTGATGCCTCTTCCCAAGCTCACTGGGCCTTATCAAGAGCTTTTTCCTCTGGTCTTCCTCCCATTCCTTCAAGGAGTAAGCGTAAGTTTAGGACCAGATCTGTACCTTCTGCTCCAGCCCAACAACCTCCTTCTGGCTCTTTTTTCCAGAGTTCATCTCAGGTTGCTGGTGCCTCTTCTTCATCCTCTGGTGCTCACCCTTTAAAACGCGGGAGAGGTTCTTGGCGTGGCTCCAAGGGCAGAGAAAGAGCTCAACCTCCAGGAGGACCTTCTTCTTCTTCTTCTTCTTCTTCCTTGTCTCTGCGTAAGAATTTTCGGAAGTAGGAGTCATCACCTCGCCTGGAGACCGCAGTAGGAGCTTGTCTCTCCCGCCATTGGTCAGCTTGGCAGGGGAGAGCGGTGGATGCTTGGGTGGTGGAGGTCCTGAAGGAAGGTTACGAGATCCCTTTTGTTTCCAGACCTCCACTTTCCAATCGTCCTCTCGAGTTCAGCAGTTTATTCCCCTCACTCAATCAGGGGTCAAGCCTTGGAGAAGGAGCTTTCGGCCCTCTTGGAGAAGGATGCCATAGAGCAAGCTCCTCCTTCTCCTGGGTTTTACTCTCGGATGTTTGTAGTTCTAAAGGCCTCGGGTGCCTGGCGCCCCATCATAGATCTTTCGGTTTTGAACAAGTTCATTCTAAAGTCCAAGTTCAGGATGGAGACGGTCCAGACTGTTCTTTCATCCGTCAGGAGGGGGGACTGGATGATTTCCATCGATCTGCAGGATGCTTTATCTGCAAATCCCCATCCATCCAAGAAGCAGACCTTACCTTCGGTTTTTCACGGACTCGGGAGTTTTCGTTTTTCTTCAAGACCCTTTGTTTCGGCCTCACCACTGCTCCACAGGTTCTTTTCTCGGGTGATGGCTCCTGTTTCAGCTATTCTGCATCAGTTAAATGTAAGGATGCTTCGGTATCTGGACGATTGGCTAGTCCAGGCCGAATCTCTAGAGAAATGTCTCCGGTCGAGGGAGATAGTTCTGTCTCTTTGTGTCAAGTTGGGCATTCGTGTCAACTTCGACAAGTCCAATCTAATCCCTTGCCAGATCATGACTTATCTGGGGATTGTTTTGAATTCCCAGATTTTGAGGGCTTCTCCCGCTCAGAAACGGATAGAGACAAGCTTCTGAGTCTGATCCAAAGAATTTTTGTCCTCCGTAACGCAGCCAGTTTCTCTTTGGAGGTCTCTCCTGGGCCATTTGTCATCCCTCATCCAACTGGTTCCCGGAGGTCGTCTCAGAATGAGGTCCTTCAGTCGACACTTCGCCAGTCATGGGATTTCGTGTCCGAGGACACGATAGTCGCCTCTTCTCCACAATGTCGGAAGGATCTCGTTGGTGGATGCAAGTTCACCCGCCATCAAGTCAGGGACATCTCTTCTTTCGGTTCCTCCGGACCTAATGTTTTGGCAGACGCCTCGGATCAAGGTTGGGGCGCACACCTGGGCTCCGAAGCCGCTTCGGGCCTTTGGTTAGAGGAGGAGAGGAGCATGTCAATAAATTGGAGGGAACTGAGGGCAGTGTACCTAGGCCTTCTTTCATTTCAGGAAACAAAACTGTTGGAGTCGGTTGTCGCGATCTTTGTCGACAACACCACAGCAGTCTCGTACTTGAGAAACCAAGGCGGCACACAGTCGGATCTTCTCACTCAAGAAGCCCGATCAATCCTGTTGTGGGCAGAAGACAGGGGGATTATGTTGGTCCCTCAGTTTATCCTGGGCCATCACAACGTCTTAGCAGAGCGCCTTGTCGAGACCGAACGAAGTTCAAGGGTCGGAGGAGTGGACACTTGCCAGGAAGTCTTCGACAGCCTCAGGAAGAAATGGCCTGTCACAGTCGATCTGTTTGCCACCCCACTGAATTTCGGGTGCCAGATATTCTTCGCCCCTTACCAGACTCCTCAGAGTGCCGGGACAGACTCTCTTTTGCAGGACTGGGAGGGACTTCAAGCCTATGCTTTTCCTCCGTTCTCTTCTGGTGAGGTCAGTCCTCAACAAAGTGAGGGGCAACCAAGCGTCTGGATATCACCTTGATCGCCCCCTTCTGGCCACAGAAGGAGTGGTTTTTCCCGACCTTCTGGAAGCACTGGTGGAACCCCCCATTCGCCTGCCAGAGAGACCAGATCTTCTCAAACAACCCCATTTTCATCGGTTCCATCAGAGGCTCCACATGCTTCATCTTCATGCCTGGAGACTGTCAGGAGGTTTTTCTCCAAGCACGAAGGGTTCTTCCTCCAGAGTGGGGCGACAGTTGGCTCTTGCAGGCGGCAATCAACCAGAGAAATTAAATTATAGGCTAATGGTCGGTTACAGACGTTGGTGTAAGTCTCAAGGACATTCAATTTCTAGACCTTCCTTACCGAAAGTAGCGGAGTTTTTAGTTCATTTACATCATGACAGGGCCCTGTCACCTTCGTGCATTAAGGGTTATAGGTCTATGCTTTCCTATGTTTTTAAGGCAAGGCTTCCTGAGATCTCTTCATCTTGATGTCATTAGAGATTTACTTCAATCTTTTTCCCTATTCTCGACCCAGGCCGCAGTGTTCGCCTCCGACAATGGGACGTTAACAAAGTCCTTCAAGCCTTAAGGTTCCCTCCGTTTGAGCCTCTGAATTCTGCCAAATTTAGGGACCTCTCTTCTAAGATACTCTTCCTTGTCTCACTGGCTACAGCCAAGAGGGTGGGTGAACTGCAAGCATTCCTCTTTTCTGGTTGCCAGATCTGGAACAAGACATGATTTTGTCATACCTTCCTGAATTTGTCGCAAAGACTAAATCGTCTGATAATCCCATTCCCAGGTCTTTCGTACTGAAGTCGCTGGTCGACTTTGTTGGTAATTTAAATGAGGAATTAGTTCTTTGCCCTGTTAGGGCGCTCTCATGTTATTTACGCGCACGAAGGACATTCAGTCGTCCCCGTCATCTGTTTGTTTCACCCCGAAATGTCAAGAGACCTATTTCAAAGAATGGTGTATCCTTTTTTCTCAGAGATCTGATCGTTAAAACTGGTGGTTCGGCTGCTGGGGAAGACCAGACGCCGAGAGCACACAGTATTAGAGCAGTTGCTACAATTCAGTAAGCTTTTATGAAGAATGTCTCAGTCGCCAAGGTGCTTGAGGCGGCGACTTGGCGTTCTAATTGCTGTTTTTGCCTCTTTTTACTTGAGGGATATTTCTCTAGTTTTCTAGGCGACCTTTCGTTCTTTGGGCCCGTTGGTGATGGCAGGACAGGTCGTCAGACAGGAGAATTAGGTAGTCTTTCTTCCTGTTTTGACGTTTGGTTGCTACCTGTATATTATTCATTAATTTTTGTTTTGTTGTATATATTTTTGTTTTTGTATTATAACCCATGGCAGTTTTTGACGTAGTTATAATGGGAATTAGGCAGTTTTTTTGGTATTTAGGTGTTTTGATGACAAGGACTGACTGCTTGGCAACTCATGCTGCTTCCATTTTCAGTGTAAATGGTTCCAGCCACTGGGTTGTCGGCACTGGCGACTACGCTTCTCCCAGAGTCGATGCTGACCTAGGACTAGCCACTGGTTCGCTTGTCCTGACGACTCCTGCTTCTTCCACTGTCCTGGACAGGGAATTAGTCGATGGATCGTCTGCTGTCATCTCTGGTGACTCGCTCATCCATCTACTTTTTGTCTCACCTGTCTTCTCAGAGTCAGACACTCGTGGAGATCAGGCCGAGCATTAGTAGCCCTGAGTTTCTTGTTGACGAAGTCGGTTTGCGTTGATCACCCCCGATGATCGTGTAACATGAGACCAGGTTGGACTGTCAGGCATTCGTCTTCGGGACTGAATCGCCTTTTTGCTCCGCGCTCTTTCTCTTGGCACCAGAAAGCTCGAGTTAGGAGTTGCTCATGAGCCGATTCGTTGCTGGCGACTTCGGGTTGCGTTGATACACCCCCAAGGTTTGCTTAGCTTTGAATCGCCCAGACAGTCCAGGACACTCATCCTTTAGGGAAAGAATAGTGCTTGATAGTCTTCAGGGTGCAGCCTTGCTGTCCGCAATTCGTCTGACTGGTCACCTGGTCGGTCACCGACTTTAGTACAGACGGACTGACTATGCACTTACTCCTTGTCCTGTGCTACCCGCCAAGCAGTTGGTGGGCATTATGGTAGGAGACTTTTGAGTGTTAGTATCTTTGACCTTGGGTTGAGTTTTGACTGCCTATGATATATTTATTTCTTTGTTTGTTTTCTCCTATTCTGTCCGAAGGGGAAATTGTATTCAGATTCCCTCCTCCTTTTCAATGTGGTTAATCGGGCTAGATAAGTTATATTAAGGTAATGTTTATTAATATGGAATTTTTATTCTAAAATTAATATTAATAATACTTACCTGTATAATTTATCTAGTCCCACCCATCCTACCCCACGATCTGCCTATCACAACTGATTTGAGGGAAGGTTTTCGTATCTGTCAACGACAGTGTTGCCAACTGGCGGACAGAATAGGAGGTAACAGGGTTGCCAATGTGGTAAATTTTGGTGCGGTTTTTGGGGATTTAGGGCTAGATAAATTATACAGGTAAGTATTATTAATATTAATTTTAGAATAAAAATTCCATGTTACTATTGTATTATAAAATACAAACAGCAATCTGTTTTGGTTTGAAAATCAGCTGAGGGTAATTGCGAGGTAAGTTTATTATGCTGTATTGAACTCAAATCAAGGGGATTTTCTTGCTTCTGGTTAGTATAAATGAATCTCTAGATACTCTATTGATATGGGACAAGGTTATTTTATGTTATACAAAGTGTTTTCAAGTCAAAGTATCACTTGAATACGTGTCGTTGGAAATGAAATTTAGTCATTTTTGTTAGTAGAGGGTGCTGAGGGCATGTTTATTGTGTAAAAAAATCAACAGAATGTGTTCTATATTTTTACTTAATTTCATCAGAACAATACAAGCTTTATATATTTATCTTTTATCAGAGTGAAAACAGTAAAATATGTTTTTTCATGCCAAATAGTTTTGATTAAAACATTTCTCTCAAATTTTTTTTACGGTCGAGTTTGATGGTGTTATACCGATGTTTGCGGGAGTTTCACAAATGTCGCCAATGCACGATAATAGGCATTAACAGATGAACATTCTTTCCTCAGCTTCAGCTACAACTTTCAGCTTAAATTTAGCAGTTTATACCCTTGCCGATCTTTTCTCCATAGCGAGTAAGGATGTAGTAATGTTGAAATATATTAGTCCTATTCTACGTAACGTCATTTGTAACATAATTACGGTAATTTTTGTACTATCGTACGATGGTTGAAATGCAAGCAAACCGCCGCTTATCAGATTCTGTTGTTCATAGCAAATCAGCTGTTTCTGGCTGTATGCGTTTACACAACAAGTATAACATTACTAACGATACTCTTAGCATTCTCTTTTACATTTTTAACTTAATTAGAAGATGTGATAGATAAAGAGATGGAGGAAAAGGGGTTAGCCTAACTAGAAAATGGGATAGGTAAAGAGGAGGAAAAGAGGCTAGCTTATTGTAATTTTTGTGGTCAGGGCTTGAAGGACTGTTCGCAAACTGGAACAAAAATATTTTTTAACATGTAGTTTGTAACTTGATTTGTTCATGAAGAGGAATGTTCGTGTGCCGAGGTACCACTGTATATGAATATGTATTTATATAAGTATATATATTGTTCTAAATTATAACACCACCAAGCTCAAATTACTAATAATTTAGTTATTTTTATTAAAAATCCATAAGCAGTAGCTACTTTAGCCCCTTCCACTACCTCTATGGTTTGCTTTCGTTATGACTCACAGCTGCTCCTTCAGTCTGTCGAGACTGCTGTGCTTATTGCTTCTTCAGGACCTAGTACCTGAATGGCAGAGGATTAAGCAATATTCTCACTTCCATACATACATTTTTACAGCTATCATGACATTTCAGTTAAACTCGACATAGCAAGTAACTCTTTTCATAGAGCCCTGAGAATTTGCTTCCCAGATTTTCTTAACAAAGAACTTGAAACAATCAGAAATCAAGTTATCTCGTTAAACAAGCACACAGTAGAAAAAGCCATACATAAAGCAAAGAGCATTTTTTTTTTACAAACCCACAGAAAAAAAGAAAAAGAAAAATACACAAACAATCATAATCCCTCACGTGGATAATTTATGAGAGATCACAAAAATCGTAGGCCCCTCCAACCCTTTCATTTTTACTTGTCTGAATACACTAGAGAAATCCTTAATTAACGTTCAACAGAAACCAGTTTCCAAAGACATAGTGGTTTATGAGATCTCCTGTAGAAATTGTGATATACTATGGTTTCACTGGAAAATCTCTCTCGGAAAGATTTTCTCAACATAAACGATCAGTTAGATATGGACAACATAGTTCAGCAATTTTCCATCATATACGTATATAACACAAACATACCATGGATTGGAACTCGTCCCAAATGTTATACAAGAGAAGCTGTCAATACAAATGTCAAATGGTTGAATCTTCACTGATAAAACCACAAAATAATAGGATCAACCTTTCCAATGGAGCCTGGGACTCTGACCATATAGACATATCTTCCTTAAGGCAACGATGAAGCAGATTAAGACAGTTAAAAGAACTAACGGCAGCTTAGCGGTGACCCCAGGCATCGCCTAAGGGCATATCTACCATCTTATACAGTACTTACTTTCTGTATTTTGGCACCACACACACACACACATATATAATATATATATTATATATATAATATATATATTATATAATATATATATTATATATATATATATAGATATATATATATATTATATATATGTATATTATATATATATATATTATATACTATAATATATTATATTATATATATATATGTATTGTATATGTATATGTATAATGTATAATATATTAATTATATATATATATATATATAATATTATATATATATATATAATACTATTATATATATATTATATATATATATATATATATTATATAGATATATATAATATATACATATATATATAATATATATATATATATATATATATTCCCATATATATATGTATTGTATATATGTATATATATATATATATATATATATATATATATATATATATATATATATATATATCTTTAATTTATATATATATTTGTATTCTATGTATATATATATATATATATATACATATATCTATACTATATATATATATAACCCATATATATATATATGTGTATAGATTATATATATAGATAATATATATATATATATATATATATATATATATATATATATATATATATTTCTATCATATATAACATATAATAATATATATAATATATATATATATATATATATTAAAAAGATATTATGTATATATGTAATTATATATATATTATATCTATTAAAATTGCTCCCCTCTATATTATAATATATTTAGTACCAATCTGTGTAATATAATATAATGGGGATATTATATATATTAATTATATATATATATATAAATATTTATAATATATTAATATTCAGTTGCTCCCCTCTGCCAACTGTTTTTTGGGGTTGTTTACATGCGAGGACAGCTGCTTTATGTTATTATTATTATTTTTGTATTTAGGAAGCAGACCCTGTCTCAAGCATACTTTATTAACCCTTTAACGCCAATAGGACGTATTAAACGTCGATATAAATTGTCTGTTGGGTGCCGATTGGACATATGGTACGTCGATATAAAAAAGTTTTTTTAAAAATTCACAAAAAAATAGTTGAAGGCTTACTAGGCAAAAACTTTTGAATCACGCGCCTTGGGGGATGCTGGGAGCTCACGGATCAAGGCATTGTTTTGTTTACAATCATTACGCAGGCACGAGAGTGCGAATTTCTATCTTATCGCACTAAAAAGTATCAGCGACACATCTCGGAAATTATTTCGTCACTTTGACATAATTTTTGTACCATTTTAAATTAGCCGTTACATAGAGTATTATATATGAAAATGTGCACAATTTCATGTAGAATATAACAAAAAACAACTCATGGTTGTAGCTTTTACCAGTTTTGAAATATTTTCATATAAATAATGATAAGTGCCAAAATTTCAACCTTCGGTCAAATTTGACTACCGAAATGGTAGAAAAACGCAATTGTAAGCTAAAACGTTTATATTCTAGTAATAGTCAATCATTTACCTTTATTTTGCAACAAATTGGAAGTCTCTAGCACAATATTTCGATTTATGGTGAATTTATGAAAAAAACTATTTCCTTATGTCCACGCTGTAGCTTTCGAAAAAATCCTTAATTTTTTTGTCCGATTGTCGTAATATTTGCACCATTTTAAATTAGCCAATACATAAAGTTTTATATATGGAAATGTGCGCAATTTTATGTAGAATACAACTAAAAACAACCTGTGGTTGTAGCTTGTATCAGTTTTGAATTATTTTCATATAAATAACGATAAGTGCCGAAATATCAACCTTCGGTCAACTTTGACTTGACCGAAATGGTAAAAAACGCAATTGTAAGCTAAAACTCTTATATTCTAGTAATACTCAATCATTTACCTTTATTTTGCAACAAATTGGAAGTCTCTAGCACAATATTTCGATTTATGGTGAATTTATGAAAAAAACATTTCCCTTATGTTCGCGCGGTAACTCTTCCAAAAAAAATCAGAAATGTTTTTGTCCGATTGTCGTAATGTTTGCAACATTTTAAATTAGCCGTTACATAAAGTTTTATATATGAAAATGTGTGCAATTTCATGTAGAATACAACAAAAAACAACCCATTGTTGTAGCTTTTATCAGTTTTGAAATATTTTCATATAAATAACGATAAGTGCCAAAATTTCAACCGGTCAACTTTGACTACTGAAATGGTCGAAAAACGCAATTGTAAGCTAAAACTATTACATTCTAGTAATATTCAATCATTTACCTTTATTTTGCAACAAATTGGAAGTCTCTAGCACAAAATTTTGATTTATGGTGAATTTATGAATTAAACTTTCCTTACGTCTGCTCGGTAACTCTTCCGAAAAAATCATAAATTTTTTTGTCCGATTGTCGTAATGTTTGCACCATTTTAAATTAGACGTTACATAAATTTTTATATATGAAAATGTGCGTAATTCATGTAGAATACAACTAAAAACAACCTTTGGTTGTAGCTTTTATCAGTTTTGAAATATTTTCATATAAGTAACGATAAATAGAAAAAATTCGTCCTTCGGTCAACTTTAACTCAACTGAAATGGTCAAAAACTGCAATTTTAAGCTACACACTTACAGTTTAGTAATATTCAATCAATTACCTTCATTTTGCAACAAACAGGAAGTCTCTAGCACAATATTTTGATTTATGGTGTATTTTTGAAAACTTTTTTTTTTTTTACGGCCCTTAGAAAAAGCCGTTTAAACGAATTTTTCCAATGCATCATTTTGTGATAATATTTTCTCTGTGTTGCCTTGATCGTTTTACAATGTGTTAAATACCAAAATGATCACAATTTAGTGTACAATACAACGGAAAAAATTAACTCATTAGCTTTAACTGTTTTGCTCACAGCGTGATTTGAATACAATTATATATGAAATTTTGTTTTCGCGCTATCATATATCCCATTATTTATATATGATAATGATATTTTTTCATTTCTGATGGTTGTATAATAAACTTCAGGCAATGACAAAAAAAGGAGCCAAAAATGAACTCTTAATCTTGACTAAGTGTGCTGTGATTTAAAAGAAAAAAAAATTTCGCTTCAGCAATCACTCCCAGTCCCTGCCGGCACACGGGAGACGATTTTTATTATACCCCTTCGGCGTTAAAGGGTTAAAAGTAATGGCTCTTTCAGCAGCATTACGCTTGTAGATATTTTTCTTTATTTTCCGAATAGCGGCTTTTTCTGTGCTTCTTACACAGGTTATAGAGTGCCTATGGAGTTCATTATCAAATATATTTAGAGTCAAGATTGTTGTAAATATATTTTTATTGTAGTTTTTACATGCGAACTGTGATACCATAGTTATAAAAGTCATTATTAATAGTTTCTCTCTCTCTACTCCTCTCTCTTTCTTGTAGCAAGTTTTTGTCTGGAGCTGCCAGACATCCTTTAGGCTAGGAAGCTGAGGGTGGACTGCTTCTGGTGTGGTGTCCTTCCTCCTTATATCTGGGGACATAAGCAGGGGTCTGCCCCATGCCGATCTCCTATTGGGCGATGGCGGCAAGTCAGGTTTTTCATTGGTTGCTTGGGTCAGGCCTCAAGCTACTTCCGCCGCGTTGATGGTCGTGTAGCAGTAACCTCCGAAATATCCTGAGCTGGACAGTGATGATGTTGGATGTTGCGTCTTGCTTCATAACGTCACGGCAGTCCTGATTTTCATTGGCTGCAGGAGTATCTCATTTGGAGCATTGTATTCCATAGACAACAACCTGAATGAGGTACTCCTATGAAAATGAGAAAATCAAGACAGCCGTGATGTCATGCAGCATAACGCAGCATCCAACGACGTCACTGTACAGCTCAGGAGATCTTAAAGGTTGCAGCCATGTGACCATGAACACAGCAGAAGTAGTTTGAGGCCTGACCCAAGCAACCAATGAAAAAGCCGACTTGCTGCCATCACCCAATAGGGGATTGGTGTGGGGCAGACCACCTTTTGATGACCCCGCATATAAGGAGGAAGAACACCATGCCAGAAGCAGTCCACCCTCAGCTTCCTAGCCTAGAGGACACCTGGCGGTTCCAGACTAAAGTTCACTACAAGAGAGAGAGAGAGAGGGAGAGAGAAAGCATTTTTGACTTCATAGTTTACATGTAAAAACTATAATAGAAATATATTCACCAATCTTGACTCTATATTTGATGACCATAGATGCTCTACTAGCCTGTTTTCAAGTCGCACAGAAAAGGTCGCTATTCAGAAAATAGAGACTACTATTATTATTATTATTATCATTATTATTATTATTATTATTTTATTATTATTATTATTATTATTATTATTATTATTTGATACTGTTCAGTGAAAGCATCCTATGCAGCATTGTTCATAACATTTTGCAAGATATTATCATTGTTAGCATTGTCATTGTTGCCTGTATTTACAGTATAGTACTATATGTATCATCCTACTGCACTTCTGTGCTGCTAGTGAATACAAAGTTCTTAGGATTTTTTGTAAGTTCGGTCTTAATTAACCTCCTCAACTTGGGACTACTCTGACGTGGGGAAGGGGCCTCTTAAACCCATTATACTGCTCTGTGATCCTTTTTATGTTCAAGTTGAGGGTACCAGAGACTAAGGTCTGTGTTTCTGTTTTTCTTTCTCAATCCACCACAACTAGGCACAAAAGTATTTGCTTGCATTTTACCTTAGGAACGCTTGATGCACTTCCCAACCTGGGTTGATCTGAAGGGAGAAGATGCTGTTCCTGAAACTGTCCATCATGTTGTTGTGACGATTGATCCCCGAAATGACAACTCGTGGACTTCCCTTCGACGCCATGTCCAGACTGATGGCGTGCATGCCAAAGATAATGTTCGACCTGGGAACAGCACTCCTGGTAAGCTCGTCCATTTGTGTGAGATATTCTGAATAGTAGGGGAGTTTTTATGTGGTATTATTTTTATTTATTACTGAGCAATATATTTTTTGCTGGCAGTTTTTGACATTTTGCATATGATATTTTGGCTATGGAATTTTCAGTTTTCAGTTACAATATTTGTAGGTATGGACACTACTGCTTAATAGGGTTGAAATTAACCAGGGTTCCTTTTCAGTTTATGGAACAGGTGCAGTTGTGTTAACCATACATATACCCTTAAGTTAGTTAGTCCCTATATAAGTACAAGAATGTTAAATAAATGGTAAGGAGAAATATAGTGTGTAAGACAGACATAAATTCATCATACCACACACACTAGTAGTTGTCTTTAAGCTAATAAATAAGAACACAAACTCCAGTGGAGACTTTAAACTGGCATAAGTTATACAGTTGTAGTTTTTGTTTAGTATTTGACTTTTTAAAGATGTGAGGAGGAAATAATTTAGGAAAGTATTTCTATTAATGTTGGATTATTTAAAAATAGCCAAGTGTAATGGAAAGTACTAGAGATAGGGATACTGTTGACAAACAAGCATTTAACTCTTCCTTATCATGTTGGATAACATTCCAGCAAACGTTAATTGTCAGCTTATAAACCCTTTTACTCTCTTTCCAAATCTGTAATGAACCTAAGGCATCATGGAATAGTGATTGTACAGTAACAGGCAGTCTGGAATTTCAGCTGTTTTATAGTTTTTTTTTTTTTTTTTTTTTTTTTTTTTTTTTTTTTTTTTTTTTTTCTAAATATGATTGTATGTTATTCCAAGATCTTGATGAGAGTCATGTGCCTGTTTGTGATTTTTTATAGTATAGGCAGTGCCTGGTTAAAGGGAGGGGGGGTTCCATTCCCAGCCAAGGACCGATAACTGAAATTCATCATTAACTGGAACCCCACAATAATTATGGTGATAAATGGTGTTATGGCACTGTTATTGCTGATAAACCACTTAACGTCACTGTTAACCTGTTATTGGTGCCGCTAAAACTCTTAACTGCACCAATAACCAGTTATTGGCGCCAGTAGACTGCTTACACACCGATAAACTGCATACCAGCAGCAAAAATCTGATTAACTACGTCATTAGCCAAGCGTCGTAAAACTGAAACACTGTTAATTGATGCTGCCAGAAGTGGGGACGGCCTGTACCTGTTGAACAAGTCCATGCAGTCCAGCTAATAGACAGGAGTCCAAATTTGTCTTGTAATTCCACAAAATAGCAGGATAGGATTTTGGTTCATCTCCAAGGCATCTTTTTCTCCATATAACAGAAGGCTTTGTTAGTGAATGACCTTCATTTTTTCCTGGGATTGTATTTTGTGCTGTACATAGTTGCTGTCTAGTAATAATGTAATATTAAAGATTATCAATATGGTTTATCTCCTTTTATTCCACAGAAACGTTGAGTGAAGCTGTAAAGATGTTAAAGGGTGAATACTGTATAAGAGCTATTGATACCCACAACATGGACCAAGGGATAATCTTCTGTCGAACAAAGTTAGATTGCGACAATTTAGAACGATACTTTAACCAGCTAGGTGAGTAATTAGGAGTTAGTTGTAGAATGGTCTCCCCCTTGACATAGTGAGGGGGCTCTTGAACCTCAGTAATTTGTTCCTTGATTCAAACCCAGGAGTCCCATATATTATTAAATTCATATTCGGATTAATTTTTGGGGAATTTTCCGCATGCTAAAATTTATTGGACCTGATAAATAGGGAAAGGTATCATAGCTTGGAATGGGTTTATTTCTAAAGCTAAATAGTAGTAACTGTGGTGGCACCATCAACTGCCCGATAATGTTCTGACCTGAGTGATATCGAGTGGACTATTCTCCAGGATTGGACCACGGGTTCCAGGGGGGGTTCTGGTTCTGGGAATGGGACTCTCAGCATTCTATCCGGTGTGCCAATAATGTGATTTGTGGGGGAGGATGATTATATTGTAATACTTTCAGTCCTATCAAGCATGTTTGGCTTAGAGTTGGGCCACTAATCATGTGCCATCCCCTGTGGGGTAGGGTAAGGTAGGGACACAAATATTTGGGAGTTGGTTCTCACTTGTGCCATTAGTGAAGGAATAAACTCCTTGGAAAGTTGATGATATCTTTTCTTTTTTTACTTCAATCTTTGAGTGGTAATTTATATAGATTCAAGTACGTACCTGGGCCCTTTGATGGTAGTGACTCGGCACAGTTGACAACAGCTGGAAACTTCTGACAACTTTATTTAAAAAAAAAAATTCCTATTATAATTAATTATAAATATACACAACAAACCCAAAAGAAGTAGTAAATATCATCTTGACCCAATCTTGACTCACTTTGACTTACTCTTTGGTAGTGGAAGTTGGTCAAGGTTTTTAACCCTAGAAACAAAATCGAAAATAATTAGAAAATTACACATTCAACAGCAGAAATGTTCGCTTAGACAGATAAGAGGAAAGACATGGCTTATAGATGCCACAACAAAGAGTCAGTCTGAGGACTATGTCTATAACGACAGTAAATACATAATATAAATGTAAAAATAAAAAGAAACATGACAGGTTACTATTGTTTCCTGAGAACAGTGAAAACCAATCAAAAAAAGTATTTTCTTGGCCGCTCTTAAAAAAAGATATCCCAGAGTTCAAGGTTGTGTACAATATAGTTAGTAAGCAAAGAAATAAGAAAATGTTAAAAATTGCAAAAATATAATTGGAAGCTCTTGATGTACCTCAAAAGTAAAAATATAAGGCCAAAGCAGAGAAGTAACACCATATGTCCCAAAGTCACTGGTGTCAGAATTGTAGTATATACGGGCATGTAAAATAATTTTGTCAAAATGATCCTGTGTGTTTGTGTATTGTGGATCAGAAGAACATGCCACACAATGGAAGTGCAGTGAACCAGTGCATAAACTGTGGACAAGACCATCATGCAAGGTCCAAAGAAGTTAAAAATATTACAAGGAAAAAGAACTGGCATGTCCATAAAAGATGCTAAATTGTAGTTGGAGGTGAGAGGAATTCAAGATCTAAGAAACACATATTCTTTAGTAACAAGAACCAGTAATGAAAATAAAATTCTTACAGATAGTATTAATGGAGCACAAGAAAATAAATTCCAAAAAGAAATTAATGTTTCACAGAAGAAACTGACATGGTAAAGAATCAAGATATATAGGTGCAAATGATATGGATAATATTTAATCAAATTCTTATGAAATATGAATGCAAGTAGGAGCACAAGAAGCTACTACCACAGAAATAACAAGAAAATCATGATGGACTGGAATTTATTAAAGATAAAAAGAGACCTTTGGAGATAACACCACCCAAAACGAGGAACCAACTATTATTAGGGAAACTTTGGTTAAACCAGAGGTGAAGGATATGAAGAAAGAACAGAAACAAAGGCAAGTTAAGAAAACACCTTTGTCTCCTAAAATGATAATTAAACCTATGGATGCAGATTATCCATAATGCTTAAGAAGTGGAAGAAAACCATACCATAGACAACAATGATTATGTCAAGGGAGAACAGATTACCCCATCACCAATGATTGATACAGCAAGAACAAAAGAAACAAGAAATATACATGATGACACTGGGATGTAATTATTGTTTCATTGAGTTGTGTAATAATAACAAAAACATAATAAAGGATGGTTTAACAAACATAAGGAATTTTATGAAATATAGGAAAAAGGAAACTATTGATTTGAATATTCATGAAAAAGGATGCATGTACAAATTTTGGATGCATGTACAAATTTTGGATGCATGTACAAATTTTGGATGCATACAAATGTTTCTATGATTCTGATAGCACCATTTTGGCCAGCAAAAGAGTGTTTTCCGGACCTACTCGAACTACAATCAAGAGTTCCTGAGATTACTTCCAAGAAAACAACAGCTTCTCAGACAACCGCACTTCAGGTGATTTCATCAAAACCTGTATTCCTTGGTTGTGACAGGTTGCAAACTGTCAAGGGACTGTTCAGGAAGAAGGGCTTTTCAAAAACAGTTGCAGACTGTATTGCCAGCTGTAGGAGGTTATCCTCGGATAAAGTCTACCAGGTAAAGTGGATGCTTTTCAGAGCTTGGTGCAGGAGTAATGATGCCTCCTCCAATCAAATGTTTATAGCAGAAATAGCTGATTTCCTGCTATATATGAGGAAAGATAGAAATGTCTCTGCAGCCCAAAAGTTATTTGATTTAAGAGATGTATTTATTAACAACACATTTATCACCTTTCCAAATTAGATCTAGGAGAATATTCAAGTCACTTCAATACGGTGCCCCCGCCCGTATTTGCCGATTTCTCTCTGGACCATATCTACCCATTATTCACAGGAAATTCACCTATTTTTGGTATTTTTCTATGAGAAATTTCCACAAATTTTTGGTTTTTTATATTGATTTCATCATAAAATGCACTTATTGAGATAAAACTATTAAAAAAAACCAGGTCTAGAAAATTTGAGTGGATTTTTCTTGAGTTTAACAAAATAGGCTATTTTCAACATTTTATAGGGGTTTTAACTATTTGCGGATTCTAACTATTTTTTGGGGGAGGGGAGGTCTGGTACACATCCCCCAGAGTATGGGGGAGGGGGAGGGGGGGACCACTGTAAAAATGAAAATCTGCACACACTGAAAATATTGATTAAAAAGTTACTCATGTATACCATAGAACACCATGGACAACATACAATAGGGCATATAAGGTGAAATGACCCACATTACGCAATATTTACAGACAGGTCTAAATCAGAGCACAGTGTGATATGGTGCAGTGTCCCAAGACAAAACTTATCAGTTCTTCTATCTACTAATGCTTCATTGTTTACAGCTGAGCTATGTGCAATAACATCAGCCATAAAAATAATCAAGGAAGCCTCATTTAATAATTTTATGATGTATAGCAACTCCAGAGGTGCTATACGTAGAAGCCATCCAAAGTTAAATCCAAAAAATATTGTACAATAGATTAAGGGCGTCTGTTGGCTAATGCCATTTTTTAAGTACAGGACTTTGACATTCATACCACTTAATAAGGTGACTTGGGACATCTCCAAACCGCATATGATTTTTGCCTCTGACCTTCGGTTTTGTGACACCAGTGCAATTTATCCCGAAAATAACCATTTTTCAATTTCTATCTCCTCCTATGATACTTGATATTAAGACCTGGAATTACTACCATATATAGACCAGATGTAGACCTCCACTCAAATTATTATTTTTTTTTTTTTTTTTTTTTTTTTTTTTTTTTTTTTTTTTTTTTTTTTTTTTTTTTTGCTAGATGTGAATTTTTTTTATTAAGGTAAAAAAATAAACCCTATATAAATCATGATAAATAAAAAAAAATGAAATAAAAATAGGAAAAAAGGGCTTCCATTTTATTGTTTTATAATGTCTTTCTAAGTTATATACCAAATTTCAGTACTATAGCTTTAAAACTAGGGGAGAAGATAGACTTTGAGGGTCAATAAGAATAGTTTTGAGATACGGGCATTCAAAGTTTTTCTGTATTTTTACAAAGACAATGTTAATAAATCATGATTACTATAAATTTTATATTCCTTTTTGGTATTAAAAGCCAAAACCATGTTATTTATCTAAATGTAATCATAAATGAAGATCCCTTTACTCAAAGATCGTAGCCTGTGGCACTGTGTCAGGTGAGACGGGGCACTCCTTACATAACAATCTCTCTCCTTCACTAACTCCGCTAATATCACTGATACGTATTATGATCTTCTGGACTTTTTATTAGAGTGAATTTTCTTTTTCTGTATGTTAGCGAGATGTTTTGCTGTCTTTTCCTCTTTGCCATGATAAAATTCTTACCGAAACAAAGAAAAACAGACATAAAAGCAAGCAAATGTCAGAGGTGAAACTCAAACGTGTACTCTCCTTTTACAAAGACACTGCTAATAAATCATGATTATTATGAATTTTATATTACTTTTTGGGTATTAATAAACCAAAACTATGTAATTTATTATAAATGAAGATCCCTTTGCTGAAAGATCGTAGCTTGTGGCACTGTGTCAGGCGAGACAGGGTGCTCTTTCTTACGCACTCTCTCTCTTCTTCATTAACTCCACTAATATCGCCGATATTATGATCTGAACTCTTATTAGAGCGAATTTTCATCTTCTGTATGTTAGCAAGATGTTTTGCTTGTCTTTTCCTCTTGGGCATGATAAAATTCTTGCTGAAACAAAGAAAAACAGACATGAAAACAAGCGAATGTCAGATGTGAAACTTGAACGTGTACTCTCTCATGTTTCTGCGTGCACTGAAGGCCGTGTAAGCATTACCTTCCCATCTTGTGACTCTTTGAATCTCTACAGATGCCATTGCTCACAATTTGTTTGATAAGAATTATCAAAATTTACGATAACAGCAGAAACACTGCATTTTCTTGTACTGGTCAATGTTTTTGGCTTATAGAGTTACTTTTACTAATTACCCTTGTAACTTTCCTTGAAAGTAAGAGGAATTTTGACGAAATATTTTGTATACGCATTCTCCATTGCCATATGAAGCTCCATGAATTTTATCATGACTGCGTTTTTTGCCTTATACCATCATGTATGGGGGTACCGGCCAGCCCCCTTAAGTTTTCACTTCTTAATTTATGTAATAATGGGAAAATATTGAAATATGTTGGACCCCTGCCCATGTAGGATCAAAGGAAATGAGCAGGCTGATAAAGCAGGCAAAGAAGCAGTCCAAATGAAAATCATTGTAAATTAATGGCAAAATATATGGAATGAGGAACCTATGAATCCAAAGAAACCTCATAATCACATGAGTTTATAAAATAAAATGGAAAAGTAAATCCACAGTAATATGTCTGTTTGATCTTGTTATTTAAAATACAAAGCAAAAAGCTTTCGATGACCTGCACGGTCGTCCTTGTCAAGGAGGACTGTGCAGGCCATCGAAAGCTTTCTGCTTTGTATTTTAAATAACAAGATCAAACGGACATATTATTGTGAATTTACTTTTCCATTGAACCTATGAATGATAAATTGAAACATAGAACCCTGTGTTGGAAAATTGAGTTCATTATATTAGAGAGACATGCACACGTAATACTGATTCTCTCCGAATATGCCATAATCGTCCGACACTTGGACACTTAATGAGTAGTCCACCTAGCCCTGCACCTGAGTGCTCAGAGTGTGAGGTGGTAATAACAGTCAGACATATGTTGTGTGCGAGTGTCCAAAGGCTCTTGAGTGCTCAGAGTGTGAGGTGGTAATAACAGTCAGATGTGTTGTGCGAGTGTCCAAAGTATGACCAGCAACGACTCAACTTTTGGAAATAAATCAATAAAATAAATTTTATCAGAAGTTTTTACATTTTCAGTCATTCCAATTTTGATGTTTATGAGGAACTGTGATTTAGTTAATGAAATAATAAAAGTAAATATGTAAATGATAAAAGCATGAAACATGAAAACCCTTAGAACATATAATGAATTTTAAAACAAAAAAAAATTTAAATGTTACTTAACTTATTCTGAATTTTAATATACCTTTTAATGTGTTTACATAGAAACATGAATAAATGTGTTTGTGTTCCAGTATAAGAGCATATGCCTCTGTGCACTTTTTAATTTAATTTTCATTCATTTATCATCATCACAGACTGTGAAGCACACACTAGCTTTAAAACATCATCTGCAATTATGGTTTTTATCTGTGGAATAGGGGTTACTCATCAGTCCTCAGATTCTACTTTTCTAGAAAACTAGCAATAATGACATATTCTGATATTTAAGAATAATGGTTGGAGAAGAGAGTACATAGTAGTTTGTGTGTGATTAATTGCTTTCATTAAAAATAAGCAAATCTTTTGCCAGTACAAATGGGGTGCCGAGAGGGTAAGTATACACAACCACACAGGTAGCAAGAGGTGAAGCTTCTCAGGTTGCTGGTTAAAACTCATTATCCATTTTGATGGGGTCTTGCATGATTGCTGTGAAGTGGTAGTGCTAAATAGTAAGTACAATTATGCATACCGTACATACAGTGGTCCCCCCGTATTCGCGGGGGATTACATACCAGACCCCCCTATGAATAGTTAAAACCCGCGAATAGTTGGAACCCCTATATAAACGCTGAAAACAGCCTATTTTGTTTGTTACAACTCAAGAAAAACCCACTAAAAATTTTTATACTTGGTTTTTTATAATAGTTTTATCACAAAAAAAACGCATTTTATGATGAAATTGATAAAAAAAACATCAGGAATTTGTTGATATTTCTCATAGAAAAATACCGCGAATATGCGAATTTTCCGCAAATAATGCAGGGAAACATTCCTGAGAGAAATCCATGAATCCAGAGAACGTAAATACGGGGGTCCATTGTACTCATGTAATATGTGATCTTGCGTATCATGCAACCTCCAAATTTTCACCCTTAAAAAATATGATCATGTATCTCGTGTATCATGCGAGTTCAATTTTTGAGACCAAATTACAATAGGGTACCCTCATTTCCTCTTTATCTATCCCATTTTCTATTTAGGCTAACCCCTTTTGCTCCATCTCTTTATCTATCTCATCTTCTACTTGAGTTGAAAAAAAAATGTAAAAGAGAATGCTTAACAGTATCATTAGTAATGTTCTACTTGTTGTGGAAAAGCATACAGCCGGAAACAGCTGATTTGCTTTGAACAACTGAATCCAATAACAACAGCCGTTTTGCTTGTGTTTCAACTATCGTACGATGGTAAAACGTTTCCGTACTTATATTACAAATGATGTTGAGTAGAAGAGGACTGATTTATTTTTACATTACAGGCAGTCCCCGGGTTATGACGGTCTCGGCTTACTACGTTCCGAGGTTAAGGTGCTTCTCAATTATATTCATCAGACATTATTTCCAGGGTTACAACGTATGTTCCAGGGTTACGACGCCTACAAAGCTCATCTGGCAGATGGATTATGATACCAAAAATGCAAAATAATCAATATTTGAAGGTTTTTTTTATGAAAAATGCAATAAGAATGCAGTTTACATAGTTTTCAATGCACCCAGAGCATTAAAAGTAAGGTTTTCTTAGCATTTTTTATGATGTTCCGGCTTACGACGCGTCTCAAGAACAGAACCGCCGTCGTAACCCGGGGACTGCCTGTACTATGTATATCCTTATTTGCTATGAAGAAAAGGTCAGCAAGGGATATATTGCTAAATTTAAGCTGCAAGTTGTAACTGTAGCTGAGGAAAGAATGTTCATCTGCAACAATTATTATCGTGCATCGGCAACATGGATGAAACTCCCGCAAACTTCAGTGTAGTACCATCAAACTCGACTGTGATCAAAAGTTGAGAGAAACGTGTTTTAATCAAAACTAATTGGCATGAAAGAACACATTTTACTGTTTCCATTCCAATAAAAGATAAATATATAAAGCTCGTAGTATTCTGATGAAATCAAGTGAAAATATCGAACGTAATCTGTTGATTTTCTTTTACGCAATAAACATGTCCTCAGTGCCATCTACTCGTGAAAAATAACTAAATTTCATTCACAACGATATGTATTGAAGTGATATTTCAACTTGAAAACACTTTGTATAAAGTAAAATAACCTTGTCCTATATCAATAGTGTCTAGAGATTCTTTTATGCTAACTAAAGCAAGAAAATTGCTCTGATTTGAGTTCAATACAGCAAAATAAACTTAGCTCGCATTGCCCTCGGCTAATTTCCAAACCAAAATATTGATTGCTATTTTTGTATTTTATAATACAATAGAAATATGAAAATCCATACATACAGTATTATTGGATGCAGTGAAGTAAAGCATAATTTTTAAAAGATCCATGGAAAGGATGCATATTCATTATGTTTGTATTTTATCATCCAATACTAGCGTGCGAATATTACATACACTAATTTTTTATCTCGCGTATGATGTAATCCTCTTAAAATTAGCTCCAAAATTAGGTCTTCAGAAGTCGCATGATACGCAAGTATATATACGGGATGTGTATCTGAGGTCTACTTGCATTCTGAATTTTATTAGCAAAAGTTTTATTTTCATCTTCCATCATTTTGAATATATACAATACCTTTTTTGTTAAGGAAGAAAAGATGGTTGGTAACTGCAACCTGGTTGGGAGAAGGGGCGTGAGTAATGTTGATGCTTATTTTTGTAATGTTTTACATATAGTATCTTAGTATAAAGGGAAAGACATTCAACAGAGATCAATTTTATCTCTGTGAACTTCACATGTTCTCCTTAAAAGTTTGTAGTTACGTACCTGTAGAGTGGTCCCCCCATATTCGCAGGGGATGCGTACCAGACACACACACACACACACACACACACACACCCGTGAATAGTTAGAACCCGCGAATGTTTGGAACCCCCCAAAAATGCTTAAAACCTCCTTTTTCATTAGTTATAACTTAAGAAAAAACCACTCAAAATTTTTATACCTGGTTTTTTTAATAGTTTTATCACAAAAAGTGCATTCATGATGAAATTGATCAGAAAAACCAGGAATTTGTGGATATTTCTCATAGAAAAATACTGCGAATGTGTGAATTTTCCGCGAATAATGCGAGGAAACGTTCCCGAGAGAAATCCGCGAATACGGGGGGTCCACTGTAGTATTTGTAAGTCTTGTGTATTTTCAGGTTTGTAGTATTTAAGTAATGGGGATTTTTTTTATGGCCTTGTCAGATGTTTTGTTCAAAATTTTCACATATAGAGGGATAACTGTGATGCTATAAAAGTTTAGCATTTTTTACTGAAAGGAATGTTTTGGCACAATGGTTATTTGTAAATTTTTTTTATAGAATAAGACTATCGTTTTGTTAGTATTTATAATTGTAAGTAAAACCCTCTATATGGCCTGAGTTGATTTCATGTCCTATATTGATTTAGTTTAGGACTGTACCATATATTTCCACATTTTATGGTTTTGTTAACTAAGTTGTTCTATTTTAAGATGTGCTATTACAACAGCATTTTATTTTCTAATCCAAAAGGCTTCTTTTACACTTACTATGTCCTTTTTTTAAAGTAATATTTTTTTTCAGGTGGTGGACCCAGAAATAAAGGTAACAAATACTCCTGTGTTTGCCTTCATGGAGACCGTAAACCCAATGAGCGTAAGGCCAACTTGCAAACATTTAAGGACGGTGAAGTTCGTTTTCTCATCTGCACTGATGTTGCTGCTCGAGGAATTGGTAATTTATTTTGTTTAAACCATGTACAGTGGGTAATAGTGTCTTGTAGTGTAGGAACTACTGTGGTCATCTTGGTTGTAGTTTGCTTTGTTACATATAACTTTTATCATTATTTTTTTTGTTCAAACCCAGCAGGTATATAGAACCCAAATTTAAAGCCTTATTGCTCCCAAACCAATTCATTTTCTTGTTTTGCTGTCAAAAGAAGCAGAATAGCAAGTAGCCATTCGTGCTTGGTGCCTTTGACCCATTACTAGAAATCCTTTTTTTCTCAGTGTTTCATGTAGATTGGATGTGACAGTGAGAAAAAGGCAATGAGAGATGGGCACTTTGTATATGATCAGTTCATAAGATAAAATATCTCATGAAAAGTAGATGACTATTCAGTAGAGCCCAAACCCTAATTTAGGTTGGAAGATCCAGAAGTAGTCCTAGACTTTGTAAGGATCTGTTGGATCCAGTAAAGCATTTAGGGGCAGAAGAGGTTAGGAACCAGGTTTCCAATGTAATGTTACTTGGTACTTATACAGTTCATCACCTTGAGAGTTTGTTTTTCGATACTTCAATAAAGGCACAAAAATCAACTAACCAACCAGAAGAGATATTGAAGTCCTTAAACCTTGAATGAATGTGATTGTTAAGCAGGGAAGAGTAATTTACTGCATCTGCTGCCATTGGTAAAACTTATAGCTGTGACTAATAGTCCAAACATGCACAACCCCATCCCATCATGCATAACATCTCTTAAGTAAATTGGAGCATATCAAGTAGTCAACCCCCTATATTCACGGGGTTTAGAGACCACAACCACCCGTGAGAAACTGAAATTTACAATAAGTTGGTATCCCCCTCTAAAAATGCCAACTGCCTATTTTAATAGTTCAAACACCAAATATACCTTAACCTATCATCCTACACAAAATATACCTTAAACTAGGATCATAAAACTTCAATATACAACATTACCCTTAAAAAATGACATTTTCTAAGACAATTTGTATTTTTCATAGCTACAAACCTGAAGTCTTAACAATAGGGATAGTCTTTTTCTTAATCGCCTGGGTGAGAGTCGCGGTTGCCTTCTCTCGGCCTTTACCTGGTTGTTTGCCCGTTTTCACTATTTTGATTGTGTGTGTGTGTGTGTGTGTCCTTTTGTTAACCCTTTAAGGCCTATTGGACGTATTAAACGTCGACGAAAATTGTCTGTCGGGTGCCGAACCGACGTATGGTACGTCAACGAAAAAAAGTTATTTTTAAATTCACGGAAAAATAGTTATAGGCCTACTAGGCGAAAACTTTTGAATCACGTGCCTTGGGGGATGCTGGGAGCTCAGGGATCAAGGCGTTGTTTTGTTTACAATCTTTACCCAGGCGCACAAGCGTGAATTTCTTTCTTCTCGCACTAAAAAGCATCAGCTACACATCTGAGAAATTATTTCGTCACTTTGACATAATTTTTGCACCATTTTATATTAGCCGTCACATGGAGTATTATAATATGAAAATGTGTGCAATTTCATGTAGAATACAACAAAAAACAACTCATGGTTATAGCTTTTATCAGTTTTGAAATATTTTTATATAAATAACGATAAGTGCCAAAATTTCAACCTTCGGTCAACATTGACTCTACCGAAATGGTCGAAAACCGCAGTTGTAAGCTAAAACTCTTATATTCTAGTAATATTCAATCATTTACCTTCATTTTGCAACAAATGGAAGTCTCTAGCACAATATTTTGATTTATGGTGAATTTATGACAAAACTTTTTCCTTACATCCGCGCGGTAACTCTTCCGAAAAAATCATAAATTTTTTGTCCGATTGTCGTATGTTTGCACCATTTTAAATTGGCCGTCACATAAAGTTTTATATATGAAAATGTGTGCAATTTCATGTAGAATACAACTAAAAACAATCCATGGTTGTAGCTTTTATCAGTTTGAAATATTTTCATATAAATAACGATAAGTGCCAAAATATCAACTAACTTTGACTTGACCGAAATGGTAAAAAAACGCAATTGTAAGCTAAAACACTTACATTCTAGTAATATTCAATCATTTACCTTTATTTTGCAACAAATTGGAAGTCTGTAGCACAATATTTTGTTTTATGATGAACTTATGGAAAAAAAAAACATTTTCCTTACGTCTGCGCGGTAACTCTTCAGAAAAAAAGCAAAAATTATTTAGTCCGATTGTCGTAATGTTTGCACCACTTTAAATTAGCTGTTACATAAAGTTTTATATATGAAATTGTGCACAATTTCATTTAGAATACAACAAAAACCAACCCATGGTTGTAGCTTTTATCAGTTGAAATATTTTCATATAAATAACGATAAGTGGCAAAATTTCAACCTTTGGTCAACTTTAACTCGACCGAAATGGTAAAAAAACGCAATTGTAAGCTTAAACTTTTACATTTTAGTAATATTCAATCATTTACCTTTATTTTGCAACAAATTGGAAGTCTAGCACAATATTTCGATTTGTGGTGAATTTATGAAATAAACTTTCCTTACGCCCGCGCGGTAACTTCCGAAAAAATCATAAATTTTTTTGTCCGATTGTCGTAATGTTTGCACCATTTTAAATTAGCCGTTACATAAAGTTTTATATATGAAAGTGTGAGCAATTTCATTTAGAATACAACAAAAAACAACCCATGGTTGTAGCTTTTATCAGTTTTGAAATATTTTCATATAAATAACGATAAATAGAAAAAATTCGTCCTTTGGTCAACTTTAACTTGACCGAAATGGTCAAAAACTGCAATTGTAAGCTACAACACTTACAGTCTAGTAATACTCAATCAATTACCTTCATTTTGCAACAAATGGGAAGTCTCTAGCACAATATTTCAATTTATGGTAAATTTTTGAAAACAGCTTTTTTTTACGTCCACGCCTAATGAATTCATGCATTATATTGTGATATTATTTTCTCTGTGTTGCTTTGATCGTTTTACAATTTGTTATAGTATACCAAATTGATCGCAAATTAGTGTACAATACAACGAAAAAATAATAAACTCATTAGCTTTAACTGTTTTGCTCACAGCGTGATTTGTATACAATTATATATATATATAAAAAAAAAATTTTGCTCTGTCATATATTCCAATATTTATAGTATATATGATAATGATATTTTTTCATTTCTGATGATTGCATACTAAACTTAAGGCAATGACAAAAAAAGGAGCCAAAAAATGAACTCTAAATCTTGAAAATTAAGCCGGAAAGTCCGGCTCGGCGTTTAAGGGTTAAATATCTTGGCCCCATTGTTGATAGTTGCAGATATCTCTTGAAGGTGGGTGTTTCCACCATAAGTGCCTATTATAATGTATCTGAGCATTGGGACTTCATAATTAAAGGGTTTACTTAAAATCTGTACTATCTCGAGTTATTAAAGTAATTATTATACAAAATTCCTGTGTTAGAAACCTTAAAATTCAACTTTTTGCGTTTATCAATTTTTTAGTTAAAAAAAACCTGATGCATTTGAAAAAAATAATATACATAAACAAAAAATTGCTGTCCAAAAACACTTTTTCTGCTAGATTAAAACTATAAGTTGTACTGAGTGCAATGACAGTTACAGTGAAGTTTGTTCAGTATTCTTTAAGATGAGATCTGTTCATTTACTTTTTTTCAAATTCACAATTGATCCCTGGACTCCCTTGCCCTGCTGAAGCCACTAGATTCAGTGAACAGCATCACCAATATGCAGTGACTGTGTCTCACTGTTCAACTCTGTTCCAGAGGTCCTTTATTTCTCACCATTGGACTTTGCAACAGTCTCCCTGTGGATGTCATATAATCAGAACTTCAAAAGTTCAAGCAAATATGCAATGCATTACTACAATTACTACCCTAGTGCTATTGTCTTTGCATTTTAATACATTTCTGTATTTGTTCCTACACAATATACAAACTCTTGTCCTTTACATTAGGAATTGCTTTACAGGGAAGCTGTAACACTGCCATTAAAACTCTTGCACAAGGTGGTTATGTAGTAACTTCCATCTGGTAGGCAGGGAGGCCTGCCTGCCCAGATTTAAAAATTCCACTTTGCTTTCGGCTGGTATGCGATGAAGACGTTTTTGTGAGGCTTACAGTCATTAAACTTTTTTTTTTTTTTTCCGGTGAGATATTTTCTTTTATTATTTCTGTATATATTTTGAATATACTGTGTTTGATATTTTTAATGTGCAAACCTACAATTTGTGATAGTGTTGTAGACTGCCGTTCCTTAGTGTGTGCCTGGGGTCAGTGACCATGGGCATAACATTTTGCCCCTCATCACATCCTTCCCTATATGTTACTCCTGCCGCTTGCACTTTCAGAAGTTTGCTGGGAGGAAAACTTTTGACTGTTCACCCTCAGTCATTCGCTCCCGGCATTCTTCCCTTCTCCTCCCTCTTCGCTTGCTTGTTGGGCAAGGGGGTGGGGGTTTCGTGTTGGCGATTGAGTGATGTATTCTTGGGGTCTCCTCTTGTTTCGGAGGGCAGTGCTCTTCAGAACTACAGGAGTCTCCTTTTATTAATTTTATCTTAAGTTTTTTCTTCAGATTGACAGTTAGCAGTCATAGGACACAGCAGTAGATGGTTGGATATCTCCCTGTTGATTATCCTAACTTACAGAAGTCTACCTGTGGCACACTAGTATGCTGTGTGTGTGTGTGTGTGTGTGTGTGTGTGTGTGTGTGTGTGTGTGTAGTTCCCCTGCTGTGCCTTCTGTTAGATTGCTACTGTTGCCCTAATGACCAGTCATTGGGCAGCTTCTGCTGTGCTTCGGGCCCCAGCTGCCCTGTGACTCCTGCCACTGCTATTGATGTGTCCTAATCAACATCCTGTAGAAGAAGCCCAGTAGAAGAAACATCAAAGCTCCACTGCCCTTTCTTTTTCTGAGGCTCGAGGAGGTCCCGGTAAACCAGATAGACCCCCTTTGGCCAAAGAAAAGGAAGGTTACTTTCCCCCCACCAGAAAAAGATGTCCTGCAGGATATTAAGGATCTGAGGATTCGAACACCTGGAGAGGCAGGGAGGAGGTTCTCTTTGAAAGATCTATGGAACTTCTACGAGATGGCCTCTTTCCAAGGAGGCAGTGTTTCTTGTGTTAGCCTTCCGTCGGGGTCCGATCTGCATTCTCCTATGTGTTTTTGGGGCCTCGAGTGCATAATCTTTCAAGTCCCGTGCTCATTCCAGTTCTTAGAAGTCTGCATCTAAGACTGGCTTTGTGTCTGTTCTTCCTTGATTTCTTTGCTCTCCAGTCAGGTTTAAGCATAGAATGAGAGAAGTACTGAGACACTTAGGTGTTTTGACACTGCCTGCCAGCAATTTTTTAAGTGCTTGGTCAGGTGCCATCCTTGTGTCTTAGACCTTAGGGTTTGAGGGGCTTCAGCCTCGAAGGAGACTAGTGCATATTGGAGGAAGTGATAGTTCTTAGCAGACGAGTACCACCCATAGTCGTGTTGTATGTATCTTTAGCCCTGGATAGGTTTCGCTATTTTGCTACCCTGTTATAGATGCGTGGGGTTGAGGTCAACCCGAGCACCTAGAAACATTTGTGATCAATCAAAAACTGTAGCTCTGATGTAAATTTTAATTTCTAAAATCAATTTCACCATTGCCAAACACTACTGAAAAGATAAATCATACCCATCTACAAATTAAATATTTAATACAAATATATAAAAAAAATAAGTACCGTATATTTCTGCGTATAAAACGACCTTTAAATCCAAAAATTCCTCCCTAAAAATTGTGGGTTGTCTTATACTGCAATACTAAAGATCAAACCTTGAATTCTAAGATGCGTATCTGTAGGCTAGCCTCAGCCTCGGTGTTATAGCCTAACCACCAACATACATAAAGATTCACTCTATGAAATAAAATGCTAATAAAGGTAATAAAACCAATTCACCATATATATTATTGGCGTATCTTCATAACAAATAGCTTATTTGAGGAATAATTCAAAATCAATGAAAGAAACTTTTATCTATGCGATCCCAGCTAAGAAAATGTAAACATCGAGTTGTGGTTGTGCTGACAGCAACCTTCATTTTTTGGTAACCTTTCAGAAATTTCAATGGCAGTGTAATTACAGTCGTAATAACATTTATGATAACATAATATTAATTTTTCATCAAAGGTTTCTCTTACACATCTCAAAATTGATCACATGTACCACCATCTAAGGGATTCCAGTTAGGTTTTGGTGAGTCAACTTCAGCTTCATCGTCAATACAAATCATCTTTGGTACCGTTCATAGCATTTTAAAAATATTTTATGACTACAGTATACTTTCACGTTCCCCCGTGCTTTTATGATAAACGCAGTGAACATCAAATGAGGCAGCACGCAAAGCTGTTTGTAATTTAAAATTGTAACTGTTTCGAAGAATTCAGGTATGTGAACGATGATTGTGTACAATAGTTATCGTTCATTATTGTAGTATTATTAGCGGTTGTTTGAGAATGGCAACGAAACTTAAACAAAACAATGGTTTCCCTTTACCAGACCTTCTGTATGAAAAACATATAGACTCGTCTTTGTTAAACCCAACTTTGATAATTTATGAAAGGAATGTATGTATCTCTCAATTAAGTTCCATTCAGCAGCTAAAGACAGTGATGATATCAGTAAAACGCAATCAGCTGAGATTGTAAACTAACCTAGAATGCAAATAGCACATCATCGTTTTGTTCTTATAATGTAATACAATAATACATATACATAATATGATTACAGTAAAACATGTTTTATTTAACGTATCATTATTCTCAATATAACTATTATTCGATTTTTGCCAGCGTATATCTATCAGTGTAACAACCTGGCCAAGGCCATTCTCTCTCTCTCTCTCTCTCTCTCTCTCTCTCTCTCTCTCTCTCTCTCTCTCTCTCTCTCTCTCTCTCTCTCTCATCGATTGTAATACTAATGATACTCCGCCATCCTCCACTACAAAATTCCGGTTTTTAGAATTCTGAGTGAAGCGATTATTATAGACATGTATTGGCATAAACAACCTAATAGAGAAACTGCTGATTGCTGGTCACATACCGTAACTATTGAGTGTTTATTAAGAGCGCCGTTAAAATTGTTAAACCCTGCCAATTCTCAATGGTGGCTTCCATAAGTAAAAATAAAATATATTTTTGTTCATTTCTCATCCAGTGGAGATCTCAAGAAAGAATAGTAAATTAAAGCTGCAGGTTATAGCCAGGGGTGAATAAAACGAATAATGGCCGGGCGGCAGTATTGTTCAGAATGGGAATCACACCTACTCAATGCTTATACAATGAAGTAAAGTAATATGTGCACGTTTTCAACTAAACTTCGTTAATTTATGATAAAAGGTGTCTCCGAATTAAATCTCTCCTAACAAATAATGGTTATGAAGATATCGATAATAATCAAATCAGCCAAGATTTTGAGAATGTAAACAATATTAAATGCAAATGATGTATGATGATATTTATATTCTGTATTACGGTAACAATATGATAATAGTAATACTGTTATTGGATATAACAAGCAAAACAACCTTTATTTAAGTCATCATTATTATAAATTTAGTTGTACTTTTTTATTGTTGCAAATAATCACTTCTCCAAAATCATTTCAATTTTTAACTAGAAGTCGTCCTATACTACAGATATGAGATAAATTCATGAAAATTTGCCATGATTTTTGGCCTCGTCTTATCTAAAGGTCGTCTTATACGTGGACTTATACGGTATATAAAAAATAATAATTTACAAAAATATTTGCATAAAATACAAAATACACTACATATAAACACAAAAATTGAGGGAATCCTTCCTAAAACTACTATTTACAATATGTAACTGCCAGTAAAGGTGTCGGACCCATAGAGGGTAAAATCTGAAGTTTTAGGGTTCAAGTTTTTTTTGGGTTCAAGTTTTTTTAAAAAAAATTAAAAAAAAATATATATTTTTAATTTTTTTTTTTTTTTTTTTTTTTTTTTTTTTTTTTTTTCTTTTTGTACCTAAATGAAATAGGAAGTGGCTAATTTTTTTTTATAGAATAAACTCATATAATCCTAGAATGGAATTATGTAGAAAGATCTGCACAGAGATGTAATTTACTGTTATATCAGAAATGTTATTCTCTCTCTCTCTCTCTCTCTCTCTCTCTCTCTCTCTCTCTCTCTCTCTCTCTCTCTCTCTCTCTCTCTCTCTATTATTATTATTCTCTATGTCTAAGAAATAATTCATTATTTCCCTCTTGATGGTCAGATATATGATGTTGCTGATTCAATGCTCTCTCTCTTTAAGGTATATTTTAAGTAGGATGTTATTTAAGGTATGCATTTGGTATTTGAACTTTCAAGATAGGCAGTTATAAGTATTTTTAGAGGTGGTTCTAACTATTCATGGGTGGTCTGGTACGCATCTCTTGGGAATAAGGGGGTCCACTGTATTCTCTTCTTGACACGCGTCTGTTACCAGATGCACTGACTGAGTAACAGCCACATACCTGTAGGATGGTTATCTTAAGTGTGTGCCCGAGACGATAAGTACCTTCTCGTTAACATCCTGAAACTCAAGGCAACCTTTCATGCCACTTGAGAGTTTTAGGATTTGATTTTTAGACACTCAGTGGTGGTGTTCAGCAACAACACCACAGTATTGGCATTTATCACCAAATGAAGAGGGTTTCATTCCCCTCCTATTTTGGTTAATATGCAGGTACTCGAGTGTAATTTTACTGTACTCGATAGCTCTCTCAGCCAGACACCTTTCCCCATGATATGTACTGGCTGGCAACTCGGCTTGTGTTCGAGTGATGGGCAGAGTGCTGCTTTCCTCTGGGAGATTGTTTGTCTTAGTATTGTTTCTTCTTAATCAAAGTTTAACTACAAATGAGGAACCTCTCTGTCTTGCCATCACAGAGACCCAAGGTCTTTGAATGGCATTGGACTCTCACGTAGGGTTCTTGTCTCGTACTCCTCACACGCCCTTGCCAGAATCATCAGACAGTTATATCACAGAAGAATCCCTATCATCTTTCTGTTTGCCACCTGGTACAACAGAAGTCTGTAGGTCTTCTGCTCTATTGCACATGTCCATTGGCCACTGCGATTGACTCAGAATGACTTTTTTTTAGACAACTCAATAGTTTTGTTTTTTGTGTAATTTTTCGTTTCATAAGGTGTTCAACAGTCATTGTTCACCCTGAATTGAAAATTTTTCCTCTGGTCAGAATCACAAGAATTGTTTCCCTTCAATTCAGTTGTGTGAAGACTAGGTCCACATTCGGCCTAGTCTTTCACGGGAAATAGTGTTGTTTCTCCTCGATTGAGATTCAACTACTGATGGAAAACTTCTCCTGTCTAGCCATCACAGGGACCCCAGGTCTCTAGATAGCATTTGACTGTTGTTTAGGGTTCCTTTCTCTTGCTTTGCACACGCCCTTTGAGAGAATCATCAGACAGAGATTTTGTCTCTGAAGACTGCATCTCGAGTGTCTTACTCAGGCATTGGTGAAAAGGATAGACAATTTGCATGGACCTTCCTTATCACCCTTCAGAAGGCGGGTATTGATATCTTAACTCCACCTCAGATATAGTAATAAAATCCAGATCATTCGGTATCTGTTGCCAGGTTTGAGTTTCACATGATCCCCTGTGTCTTGGACTTCGTCGATGATCCAGATCAATCATTACTTCGTTCTGTAGGTTGCTGTGGTACTTACCGAAAAGGATAGACATCCCTAAACTGAATGAATATCAGCGCCTCAGTGGGGTGGTTGATATGGTGTATGCGTTCCACCATGGTGGTTGCGGGTTCGATTCCCGGCCATTCCGTTGAGGAGTGAGAGATGTGTATTTCTGGTGATAGAAGTTCACTCTCGACGTGGTTCGGAAGTCACGTAAAGCCGTTAGTCCTGTTGCTGAATAACCACTGGTTCCATGCAACGTAAAAGCACCATACAAGCAAACCTAAAATGAATATCAGTGACTTCTCTCTAGTGCTATCCCACCCAAGAAAGAGAAGTTTTAAGGACATGTTTTCCCTAAGGCGATCAGAAGGATGTACTCTGCAACTGGCGATGATGTCACCCATGCAGAACTCCAGTGAGTTCAAGAGACTCAATCAGATTCCTCCTGCTGACAAGTGAGTCTTCCTTACATAAAAGACCGAGGGTTTACATTTTGTTTAGGAACAAATCACAATTTTTAAAATTAAACTTTATTTTTGCTAACTCTACAAACCTGAAGTCGTTTACATTTTAAGCCCACCTCATGCCACCCCTCAATCTGAAATCTGGGCTGAAAGGCAAAGTGGAATGTTGACATCTGGGCAGGCATGGTTCCCTGCCTACCGGATGGTAGTTACTGCCTAACCACCTTGTTCAAGAGTTTTAACGGCTGTGTTCCAGCTTTGCGGTAAACCAATTCCTAATGGAAAGGACCTCGGGTTTGTATAGTTAGGAAAAATACTACGTATTTACTTTTAAAAACTGTGACATTAATTTATATATTTTTTCTTTTTTATAAGTGAGATCTCTTCTTTCCGTAATTCTCTTTACCTTCTCTTACATCATAATGAGCACCATATTCTTTGGAAGCTTGAATGTCAAGTCAGTGGACCCTGTGGGTTTGTCCTATATGACTAGGGTTCATCGTCTGAATTATAATAATGATAATAATTGAAATACAAGTTTTGAGAAAAAAGCAAAATGAGAAATATATCTTTCTTTTGTAATACTTTTATTCATTGCTCCAATAATGATAGAAACAAACTGTGCTCAGAAATGCACTAAAAACCAGTGACATGACTCACACTGCAAATGATGCAAAAGTGGTTTGTGATGCATAGTAAGGAAATGCTGCCATACACTTTTTGTGAATAGACACCTTGTAAAGACACTCGGAGGAAGTAAAACATAACGTTCATTTTGTTTTTACCATTTGTCAAAAAAAATAAAGGGATTTTGACGTAAGGAAAAATCTATTTCTGGGCGATTGGCTCGTGTCGCCAGCGAAATATCCTTTAATCTATTATTTCTAGGGTAAATGTACTAACACATACCAGAGAATAAATAAATAAAGAAAAAGGTCAGTACAACTGACTCGCTCACCCTCCAAGAGGGTGTCGGTATGAACACTATGGCGAGTGAGACCACTACCACGAGCCAAATGCCAATAGAATTCTCCCACTACAAAATCCCCCCAAGAGGAGAGCCGACCCACAGAGTGGGCAGCAACTACTACTACTCCATCCCATGCTCCCGACTGCTGCGCCTCTGGTGGCCATCCTGAAGTTAGCAGACAATCTTGGGCGATGGGATGGGTAGGCGGGATTTCGCTGGCGACACGAGCCAATCGCCCAGAAATAGATTTTTCCTTACGTCAAAATCCCTTTTCTGGGCTCAGCTCGTGTCGCTGCGCGAAATCGTACCAGAGAAATAGCACAAGATTGTAAACAGAAATCAACAAAACAAAAAGAGGTCTCAAATAAAGGTAAAATAAAATAAAAGAATATAATTGCTAATAAGGATACATATACACAAGATACAAAAAATAGAAATATGCTTAAATTAAAACTAATTCTAATAATATTTCTTAACTTAAGGTAATTTACATATATACAGGGGTAATATGGCATATATGTACCAAAATGGTATCTGTGTAAAGATATGTATCAGAAATCCAGAGCAATTAACATAATAAGTTGAACAAAACAAACTCAACAATAATAACATATAAAGGAATGTATATAACTTAATATACAAAACCCGTAACCATTACAAATAAGATGTATCCCCTAGCATAAAAATAAGGGGATGACATCCAAGAGATCAATATCCACAATCAATTGTGAGTGCCCCTAGGAAAAAAATAAGGGACACCCACCACATCATCATAAAAGCAGCTAAGACACAAGGTAACCGTAGATGAACAAGGCAGGAATAGACGAACTGTTGGGTGAGGCAGGTAGAAAGAAAGGAGGACTGGATCTTCTACTAAAGATTAGGTAGAGTCGGGGGAAACTATGTTACCCGCTGCTACTGCTGAAAATTTCAGAGCTTCAAGACTTTAAGTAATGAGTTTGAACACTGTCGGCGATTTCCATCCAGTATACTTTTTTCAACTCATCGAAGTTCATATGTTGGAAATAGTTAACCCTTAAAATCGCCGACTGGACGTATTTTACGTCGACATTTTTGTCTCTCGGGTGCCGACTGGACGTATTTTACGTCGACATACAAAAGTTTTTTTTTAAAAAATTCGCGGAAAAATACTTTTAGGCCTACCAGCCGAAAACTCTTGAATCACGCGCCTTGGGGGGGTATGCTGGGAGTTCACGGATCAAGGTGTTGTTTTTGTTTACAATCGTTACGCAGCGGCGCGCAAGCGCGAATTTCTTTCTTGCCGCACTAAAAAGTATCTGTGACACATCTCTGAAATTATTTCGTCACTTTGACATAATTTTTGTACCATTTTAAATTGAGCCGTTACATAGAGTATTATATATGAAAAATGTGCGCATTTGTATGTAGGAATACACAAAAAAAATACTCATGATTGTAGCTTTTATCAGTTTTAGATATTTTCATATAAAATAACGATAAGTGCCAAAATTTCAACCTTCGGTCAACTTTGACTCTACCGAAATGGTCGAAAAACGCAATTGTAAGCTAAAAACTCTTATATTTTTAGTAATATTCAATCATTTATCTTAATTTTGCAACTAATGGAACGTGTCTAGCACAATATTTCGATTTATGGTGAATTTTATGAAAAAAACAAAAAAACTTTTTCCTTACGTCCGCGCGGTAACTCTTCCGAAAATAATCATACATGCGATTGTGGTAATGTTTGCACCATTTTAAATTAGCCGTTACATAAAGTTTTATATATGAAAATGTGCGCAATTTCATGCACAATACAACTAAAAACAACCCATGGTTGTAGCTTTTATCAATTTTGAAATATTTTCATATAAAAAATGATAAGTGACAAATTTTCAACCTTCGGTCAATTTTGACTCTACCGAAATGGTCGAAAAAACGCAATTGTAAGCTAAAAACGCCTATATTCTAGTAAATTCAAGCATTTACCTTCATTTTGCAACAAATTGGAAGTCTCTAGCACAATATTTCGATTTATGGTGAATTTATGAAAAAATAACATTTTCCTTTACGTCCGCCCGCGGTAACTCTTCTTACCGAAAAAATCATACGTGCGATTGTGGTAATGTTTGCACCATTTTAAATTAGCCGTACATAACGTTTTATATATAAAAATGCGCAAGTTTCATGTATAATACAACAATAAATAGTTGAAGGTTGTAGCTATTCTCATTTTCGAAATATTTGCATATAAATCACGATAAATAGAAAAAAAACCACGTTCGGTCAAATTTGACTCTACCGAAATGGTCGAAAAAACGCAATTGTAAGATAAAACTCTTACAGTCTAGTTAATATTCAGTCATTTATCTTCATCGTGAAACAAATTCGAAGTCTCTAGCACAATATTTAAATTTATGGTGAATTTTTTAAAAAAAACTTTCCTTCCCTCCGCGCGCGGATTCTCCGCCACAAATCTCCGAAATGCGTAAGTCCCATTCTCGGAATATTTGCTCGTTTCATATTAGGCATTTCATAGAGTTTTATATATGAAAATGTGCGCAATTTCATGTAGAATAAAACGAAAAATATTTGAAAGTTGTAGCTTTTCTTATTTCCGAAATAATTGCATATATATATATATATTCGACATTCGGTCAACTTTAGCTCGTCAGATATGGCCGAAAACTGCATTTGTAAGCTAATATTCTTACAGTATAGTAATATTCAATCATTTGTCTTCATTCTGAAACATATTGGAAGTCTCTAGGACAATATTTAGATTTATGGTGAATTTTTGAAAAAGAAAAAAATATGTGTTACGTAAGCGCGTTACGAATTCATGCATTATATTGTGATAATATTTTCTCTGTGTTGCTTTTATCGTTTACAATGTGTTATATATCAAAATGATCGCAATTTAGTGCTCATTACAACGAAAAAAAAAGTAACTTGTTACTTCAACCGTTTTGCGCACAGCGCGATTTGAATACAATTATATATGAAATTCGTTTTTGCGCTATCTATATCGCATTATTTATATATGATAATGATAACTTTTTTCATTTCTGATGGTTGCATACTAAACTTCAAGCAATGACAAAAAAGGAGCAAAAATGAACTCTTAATCTTTGAAAACTAAGCGCGCTGTGATTTTTTGAAAAAATATTTTTTCCGCTTACGCGCTCACTTCCAAACCCCTCCGGCATACGGGAGTCATTTTTTTATTTACTGCTCCGGCGTTTTTAAGGGTTAATTGAGGTGGCTACTGCCCTGACATCATGTGCTTTTGGAAAAAGAGTCAGGATTGCTTGTTTAATGAAGTACAGGATTTGTTGCCTGATGCCTTTAATAGATAAAGTACCAAACCTTTTTACTCTTAAAGAGAGGACCGATGAGGATGAGGAGGTCCTAGACAGGGAAAGGCTCCGTAAGGTTGAAAAAAAAACTTGGGGCAAAGAAAGGATACATCTTGTGGAAGGGGTAGTACCTTCCATGGTTCCCACCTCATCAAAGGATCTTCATTCTTAGCTATAAAACTACGTTCCGGAGAAAGTAGCACTTCCCCTGTGGGAAGGAACTGAATATGATCCGGATCTCTGGATAAAGCCGACAGTTCTGAAATTCTAGCTCCTGAGGCCAAGCTTAATAAAAATAGAGTTTTTCTTAAGAGCATTATAAACGAGCATGTGTCATTATCAGTTTCTGAAGCCAGCTTTAGAACATCGTTTAAGAACCATGATACTGACGTAGGCCTTACAGAAGGTCTAAGTCTAGCACACGCCTTGGGAATAGACGAGAAGTAGGAATCTGTCAAGTCTATGTTGAAACCAAATTGAAAAATCTTTTTCAAGGCTGACTTGTTTGTCGTAATCGTGCTAGCTGCTAAGCCTTTTTCAAATAAGGATCTGAAAAAGGATATAGCTGAATTGATTGTCATGATCCTAATATCTGATTCTCTCAGGAAGGTTGCTAACTTTTTGACAGCAGCATCATACTGTCTCAAAGTTGAATCTCTTTTATTCGGATTCCAAGAGAGAATATTTTGAGGGTCAATATTCGCATCCCTTTTCGCTGCAAACTTCATGAAATCCATAAAGTTAGGGTTTTGAGAATCCCTGAGGAAGCGAACACAGTCTTCGTTTGTACTGACTGGGAGAGCCTGGGACTGGGAATCCGAAGAGGGCGAAGACCCAGTTCCAGAATTAGAGGGTACCAATTGCTCTTCGGCCAGTCTGGGGCTACTAGAGCCACTTGACCCTTGAATGTCCTGAGTTTGTTCAATACCTTCATGAGAAGATTCACTGGAGGAAAGACATAAATCTTCTCCCAGTTGTTCCAGTCTAGAGCCAGGGCGTCCGTGGATAGGCCAGAGGGTCCAGGTTGGGGGCCACATAACATGGGAGTTTGTGGTTCGCTTGAGATGCGAAGAGATCCACTTGTAGGCCTGGAACTCTCTGAAGAATCCATTGGAACGAACTGTTGTCCAGTGACCATTCCGACTCTAGAGGTACTGATCGGGATAGAGCATCTGCTATGACGTTTCTCACTCCAGCTATATGGGTGGAGGAGAGATGCCAACTGAACTTGTCCGCCAGGGAGAAGATGGCTACCATGACATGATTTAGATGACGTGATTTGGAGCCTCCTCTGTTTATACAATGTACTACCACTGCGCTGTCCAAGACTAGCTTTATATGGGAGTACTTTGGCGGACGTAACCTTTTCAGAGTCAAGAACACTGCCATTGCTTCCAGTACGTTTATATGGAACTGACGGAACTGAGGTGACCACGTTCCTTGAACTTTCTTGAACTGGGAATATCCTCCCCAACCGCTTAATGAAGCGTCTGTGTGGGGATGGTAATCCCTGGTGGAGGAAACTGAAGGGGCACTGATACCGACAAGTTCTTGACTTTCGCCCACGGCCTGAGTCGATTCCGTAGAATCAGAGGGACTGAGGATAATTTGTCCCTGGACCTGACATTTGCTCGTGAGCGCCAGATTCTGGTTAGGTCTTTCAGTTTGGCTTTCATCAGGATGTTTTGTCACTGATGCAAACTGGAGTGAACCCAGGATCCTTTCCTGAGTTCTTCTTGACGCCAGTTTTGTGACTCAGAAATTGCTTGACTGACTTCGCTATTTCTTTCCTCTTGGTTGATGGAATCGACAGAGTATGGGAGGATAGATTCCATTGAATGCCCAGCCACTGAAAGTTTGACTCTGGAGTGAGTCTTGACTTGGTCCTGTTTATCTTGAAGCCTAGATATTCCAGGAACTGAATCACTTTCAGTGTTGCTCTGTTGCATTCCTCGACTGTTGAAGCCCAGATCAACCAATCGTCGAGATACGCTACTACCATAACCCCTTGCGATCTTAGTTGTTGAACTACTACTTCCGCCAGCTTCGTGAACACCCTGGGTGCTACGTTGAGCCCGAAAGGAACTACCTTGAAGGAGAATGTCTGGTCTCCTATCTTGAAGCCAGATACGGACGGAAGTGTCTTGCAATAGGGATATGATAGTAAGCGTCTGTAAGATCGATAGAGGTGGTGACAGCCCCACGGGGAAGTAAGGTCCGCACCTGCGAGATCGTGAGCATCTTGAACTTGTCGCAGCGAATGGCTAAGTTAAGCGGGACAAGTCTAAGATTACCCTTCTTTTTTGTGAGCCTTTCTTTGGCACGCTGAACAAGCGACCTTGAAATTTTAACCTGTTGACTCTCGCTATAGCTCCTTTCTGAAGGAGATCCTCCGCATACTCCGTCAATTCCTTGGAAGGAAGTTGGCGGAAAGGTCTGGATGGGGGTGGGCTCGCTAACCAGCTCCAACCAGGCCTTTTGACACAATGCTCTGACCCCACTTGCTGAAGTTCCACCGGTGGCGAAAGTGAAACAGCCTCCCTCCTACCTGAAAATCCTCATTGGTTTTGGTAGCCTCCTCGGCCTCCCCTGAAATGCTTTCCTCTATTAAAGGGACCTCCTGATCCTCTCCCACGAAAGGATCGCTTACCTCTGCCTCCCTTACCCGAGCGGTCATACTTCTGGAAGCTTGACCCTCGAAGACCTGATTGTAGGCTGGAGAGAGAGCGTAAGAGGTGGAGGGTTGAGGCTGAGGGGAGATAACATAAATCGGCTGCGATTGAGCCTTTGAGGTAGAAGGTTGGGCTGTTTGCACCAAGGGAACAGCCGGAACCTGCTGAGAAAAGCGTGGCTGTTTCTTCTGGTAGGGCTGGAAACGTCTGGGTTTCCTTTGAGCCTTACCCTTACCGGCTTGATCCTGTCGTCTCTTGGCCGTAAGACCCCAACGGTCTTTAAGGCTTTGGTTCAATCTCGTAGCCTCTGCCTGAACCTCCTTCACCATCGCTTCTGGGAAGAGGTCTGCTCCCCAGATGCTTGACGTAAGCAACTTATTCGGCTCGTGCCGAATTGTTGCTTCTTGTAGGACATGTTTCCTACAATTCGTCCTAGCAGTGGCGAACTCCAAAACATATCCGACTGCACCGTTTGAGTCAAAGATTTGGTAAGAAGCTTAAAGAGTGGCTCCGACCCATAGGCAATGGTAGCCACCTCGGTCATAGCCATGGAATTAATAGACCTGGCTAACCGCGATTTGGCATCGAATTCCGCCTGAATAAGGCTATCTGGAAGCCTAGGTAGCTTCTCACCAAACTGCTCCATAGCACAGTCTGGTTTGAGTTTGCCAGCTGAGAAGGTGTTGGGCAAATCTTCCCACAATTCACCGGCTGAAGGAAGTAAAGGAGACGTAGGATCTGCTTCCTTCAGCTGAGGCATGGAAATCCCCCTTTGGGCTGCTGGAATGGTGGTTGTCGCGATCTTTGTCAAGAAAGGGAGCGGGGTACTCTCTTCCATCGTAAAGATCGTAAACGGACTCTTAAAAGGTTGGATTTTCGTGTTGGAACAATCCATGTCCCTCTAGACACCTGAGCCATTCTCTCTGAGCCTGGTCTCGTGAATAGAGGACTGTCTCTTTTGGTACCTTATCGTCCCGAGTCATGGCTGAGGCGGTGAGCCTGGCGTAGCCGATGAACGGAGGCTGAAGGGTCTTCCCCGGGTAGAACTCGAAGTCTTCAATCCTCCGAGTTCCACATTCCGGGATAGAGATAAGCCCGTCTTGGAAGGGGGCGTATGACGCTACTCTCCAAGGGTTGTTCATTGAGAACGGAGGTAGAGAGTCATACGGGGGTAATTGGGCTCCCCCTGTGCTGAAAGGTGGAGAAGAGGCTAGTGGAGCTTGGCTCAGTCCGGCTATAATGTTGTCCTGAGAGGTGATCCTATCAGACAACCGGGAGATCATTTGTTCCATGCTGTTTTTCAGAGAACCAACCAGATCGCCCACTTGTTGCAACAGACCAGCGTTGGAGTCCAAAGCCGGAGCTGCTGCGGAGGTGGAAGGGTGGCTCTGAACCGGAACCAAAGGTAGCGGAACTGACGACTCCGCTGGAGTATGAGATCTCTCCCTGGAGGATTTACTCCTAGAGGACTTAGAGCCGGACCCAGAAGCTTTAGATCTCTCTGCTCCGGGATTTCTAGCCGGAGACTTACGAGAAGAAGATGACGCCGACGCCGTCTTTTTAGACGACGACGACGTCTTCGTCAAGGTTTTCACTGCTTGACCTTTGACCTGGGTCTAACGGAAGCGTCAGGAGAAGTATATAGTTCATTACCTGTAAAGCCTTGGAAGGATGGAGAGGTTGCAGGGGTAGAAGATCCAGTTGCACCCAAGGGCATCCCTTGGGTGTCCAACGTACCTACCTCGACCAACAGGTCGTCTACACCTACCATAGGTTCAACATTAATATCGAGCGTCGCGACTTCCGAGGAGATGTCCTGGCCTTGGTCCGTCAACGAGGCAGCCAGCTGTTGCTGGATGAAAGTGATAGTCGGGGCCGCCTCTGCTGGGTCGACGTAGCCTGTAGCCTTGCCTCCGGGGAAGATTAGTACCGCCAACTTCTTCTCAAGAAATGTAGGGCATACCCTTGGCGGCGTTCTTCCCAAAACCGCCGACCCAGGCCCGCAGGGTTGCCATGCGGTATCCCTCACAGCCGGAGCCTGGAAGAGAGGGTATTGATTAGATTTTAAGATTAAACTTAAAACTAAAACCAATTTAAAAGCTTAACTTAAAATTATAGGGCTACAAAACCCCATGAATTTTATCTTAAGTTAGGGATTAATGTAAAACTTAAGCACTATAACAAATGAAGACCAGTTAACGGAGTTAGAATACTTACCCCGTCTAAGAGCTGGCTCACCAGATCATAACAGATGGTACACGTCTCGTGGTACCAGACCTGGATGTCCCCGTGCGGAGTCGCGCATGGAGCATGGGACCGGCAAACTTCATGTCCACATGGGTCTTGAAGTGTGGCGGCGCATCCCGGATGCTCACAGTTGGTGGTCTGTAAGTGAAAAGACACATGAGTATCTTAAAGACTATCACTTACAGGCTAAAGGACAGAAGAACTCCGTTGCATGCCGGAGCTCGGAAAAAATTTGGGCATAACCCCTCCCTTATCGCCTGAATAGGCTATAACCCCGGAGAGATCCGGTGAGACAGGTAAGGGAGGGGGGATGGTTTAAGGTAGCTTAAGATAAAGTTACTAGTTTAACATAATAGATCTTAAACCTATAAAACTCGAACGTACCGGACTAAGTCCAGTGCGTGGCGGAGTGTTGTAACTCAGCGAGACGGAGTGGTTAGAAGGGACCAACTGTATGCCCCGGTCCACCCTGCTGGGTGGACTAGCACCTTTCCGCTGGATGCCAGGTCTCCGGTAGTAAAGGAGCCCTAGTAAGGTGGGAAAGAGCGAGAGGACATACAGACTCGGGCTAGCAACAGAGCGACGGAGTAGCAACGGAGGGGGGAAAGGCCAGTCCCCCCCCCACCTTACCATCCGGCCGGACCGAGAAGCCTTACAGACCTTACATCTTGTTCGGGTTGCCCCAGGTCCCTCAGTGTGAGGCACCTCTAATGTCTACCAGAGAGTTGCTAGTACATCTTCCGGTATATTTTGCATCTTCCAATCTTGGATGGTCTGGGATGCAGTTTAGATATTTGTCGAGCTTATTCTTAAACACATCTACGCTCACTCCTGATATATTCCTCAGATGAGCTGGCAACGCATTGAATAGACGCTGCATTATCGATGCTGGTGCGTAGTGGATTAATGTCCTGTGTGCTTTCCTTATTTTTCCTGGTATAGTTTTGGGCACTATTAATCTACCTCTGCTTGCTCTTTCTGATATTTTTAGTTCCATGATATTTTCTGCTATTCCTTCTATCTGTTTCCATGCCTGAATTATCATGTAGCGTTCTCTTCTCCTTTCTAGACTATATAATTTTAAGAATTGTAGTCTTTCCCAGTAGTCTAGGTCCTTAACTTCTTCTATTCTAGCTGTAAAGGACCTTTGTACACTCTCTATTTGTGCAATATCCTTTTGATAGTGTGGGTACCATATCATATTGCAATATTCAAGTGGACTACGAACATATGTTTTATAAAGCATAATCATGTGTTCAGCTTTTCTTGTTTTGAAGTGCCGTAACAACATTCCCATTTTTGCTTTACAATTTGCCAACAGAGTTGCTATTTGATCATTGCATAACATGTTCCTATTCATCATCACACCAAGGTCTTTAACTGCTTCCTTATTTGTGATGGTCTCATTATTAGGTCCCTTATATGCATATAGCTTTCTTTCTCTGTCTCCATAATTTATTGATTCAAATTTATCAGAGTTAAATACCATCCTATTTACTCTGCCCAATCATATACTTTGTTAAGGTCTCTTTGTAGAGCGTTCCTATCTTCATCACAAGTAATTTCTCTACTTATTCTTGTGTCATCTGCGAAACTACTCACTACCGAATCCTTCACATTATTGTCTATGTCTTCAATCATAATAACAAACAGTATTGCAGCTAACACCGTACCTTGCGGCACACCGGATATTACCTTGACTTCATCCGATTTCTCGTCGTTTGCAATAACTATCTGTTTTCTGTGTGTAAAAATTCTTTTAACCATCTTCCTACTTTATCCACGATATTGTGTTTTCTAATTTTCTTCGCTAATATATTATGGTCTACTTTATCAAAAGCTTTTGCAAAGTCTAAATAAACCACATCTGTTTCATTTCCGCTTTTCATATTTTTGAATATGTTCTCACGGTGGACTAACAGTTGGGTTTGTGTACTTTTTCCGGGTACGAAACCATGTTGTCCTTTATTAAACAAATTATTTTTTATTAAATGTTTCATAATATTTTTCTTCATTACCCTTTCATACACTTTCATAATATGTGATGTTAGACTCACAGGCCTATAATTACTTGCCTCTAGTCTTGATCCACTTTTGAAAGTAGGGGTAATATATGCCTCTAATTTGTGCTCATCATAAATCTTGCCTGTATCTACACTTTGTCTTAATAATATTGCAAGTGGCTTTGCGATAGAATGAACTACTTTCTTTAACAAAATAGCAGGAATTCCATCAGGCCCTGCAGCAGCTCCATTTTTAATTTCATTACATAGCCTGCACAATATCAGCTTCATTAATATCTATGTCAGCTAAATATTCACTATTTTCATCCCTTACTTCTATATCATTATCTTCATTATCTATTCTAGGGGTGAATTCTCTCTTATATCGTTCTGCCAGTATGTTGCAAATTTCCTTTTTTTCATTCGTTAATCTCCCTTCAATTCTCAGAGGGCCTATTTCTATTCTTCTTTTATTCATCTTCTTCGCATATGAGTATAATAGCTTGGGGTTTTGCTTGATATTTAATAGGGTTTTTTCTTCCAAGTCCCGTTTTTCATTTTCTTTTGATTGTATAATCTTTTGTTCTGCATTTTCTATCTTACTTTTTAGTTCTATAACTTTCCATGCATTTTTTTCTTTTGCAAGACCTTTTTTCCACTTTCTGATTTTCTGGAACAAGATCCTTCTGTCTCTTGGTATGCATGAATGATGTTTACTTTCTTCTTCGGTATATATTTTTCCACTATTTTCTCCAATATTTTATATAATATCTCCGTATTTACCCTTATGTCATCACTTACGAAAATGTTATCCCAATCTTTGTTTAATTCTTCATTAATTTCTGACCATTTTATATTTTACTGTAGAAGTTGTATTTTCCATATCCTTCCCACTTTTTCATTTCTTGCTTATCTCTATTTTCACTTGCTTTGGAATGAACTGTTAATTCTATGACATTATGGTCTGAAATATTCGCATTATAAACTATTATTTCTTTAACATAATCATCTCGTTCACAAATACTAGGTCTAAAGTATTTTCCTTTCTTGTTGGCAGGTGATTTATTTGTTGAATGTTGTATTCTAGTAGCATATCTAATAGCTTTTCAAATTGCCTCTTATCTTCTGCACTACTATTACTCTCTTTTTTATATGTATAAGTACAACCACAATCTCCTATTCGTTCTTTCCATTCTACGAAAGGAAAGTTGAAGTCACCAGATAGGAGAATAGTCCAGTCCTTGTGATTTCTACATATATCATCCAATTTTTCAATTATTAAGTCAAACTCTTTAGTATTAGGAGGTCTATATATTACTATGTTCATCAATTTTTCAGATTCAAATTCTACCGCTATTAGTTCACATTCTGAGTTACTATATTTCTCATATATTTTTCCTTGTTTTTTGTCTTTCCCATATATTGCGGTTCCCCCTTGATTCCTATTTTTTCTATCTGATCTATAAGTTTGGAACCCTTTTATTTGATCATCATTCCAGTCTCTTGGGGGAATACCAGGTTTCACTTATATCATTTATCTATTATTTCTTTTCATTTTGGGTTAGTTCTTCTAAGTACTCTATTTTCTTTTTGAGTTACTCGTAACTAAACCCTGCGCATTCATCACTATGATGGTTTGCGTGTTTTCTCCTTCATTTAATACTGGTAGTAATAAGGATTTTCCCATGTCTCTTTCCTGTTCTGGTATGTTGTTCTTTTTTTCATTTCCAGAAATTCTGACATTAAAAAATCCAACTTTTCCATAATATTTGATCTTCCTTCATCATAATTATTCATTTTGTGTCTGAATCTGCAATTTTCTCCGTTTCTGCAATATCCTCTTGCATAATAAATACAGTTATTATCTCTTGAGTAGAATTTCGGAGCTGATGCTTTCAAATTTTTTGCTGACACCTCTGCATATCTCATTGGTGGTTTGCTTTTCTCTTTTACCTGATATTCTTGATTTCTCTCTTTATTTGTTTCTTTCTTATTTGGATTTTATTACTTGGTTGGTTATTTATTTGATTATGATTCATGGCTACAGGGTGCATATATTTGCATTTTTTGTCGAACTTACATCCTTTTCCTTCTTTTAGGTTTTTACATATTTTTGGATGCAGATCTCTGCAATCATCCCCATATCCATCTAAGTATGCACATTTACCATATATTTCATAGTTTTGACATATCTTAGGATGTTTGTAGTAACATCTTTCTCCAAATCTGCAATTCCCTCTTTTCAAAAGGTTGCAGATTTTGTCTTTCTTGTCTATTTTTTTCCTCTTTCCCGTCATTGTATAGATCTGGGTAGAGCCTCTTCGGGATTTGCTTTTCTGTTGTCATATCGTAATTTATTTCTTCGTAGGTATGCTGCTTTATTGCCTCATATGTATTATCAATGAGTATCTCTGCATCCATACTTTTATCTTGTTCTTTGTTTTCCTTATTTTTTTCTGTCATTTCATTTTTGTTTACTTCTCTTTCCGTTTTCCTCTTCGTCTTTTTCTTCTTCTTCTTCCTTCTTCCTCTTCTTCTTTCATCCTCAACTATTTGTACATTCAATCTTGATTTAATAACATTGTCTATCCATGATAGACATGTTGAACAAAAAATTCTTGTATCTTTTCTCAAATCTTGTATTACCTCAGCACACTGTGGATGGGTCGGAATGTTGCATGCAGCACATTTTCTGATTAGGTTTTGTGGATTGACTATGCTATACCAAACCTTACACAGTTTGCATGCTTTTGGCATTCTTTTTCCTAATGCATCAATTAGGATATTCACAAGATTCACCTTATTCATTTCTTTGTCGGAATATGTTGGTTTATGTATATTTTCTTTATGAGTCTCTTGACCACTTGGATTTTATTTGGAACTTCTTCAATTATTTTCAAGATGTTTTCATTAGATTTGTTCCAGTTTGAAGGATTATATCCTTCTAATATATCTATGAATGCTTTTGTATCTTTTTGGTTAGGACTGTTGCTGATTTCATAGATGAGAAATGCCAGTTCCCTTCCTGCTACCTCATCGTATTGCGAATCTGCTAGACACGCCAAATTACGCCACCTCTTCCCGCAGTTGGAACTTACTGCCATCTTGTTCTGATTTATAGTATTACACTTGATAAACTAACTTAGAAGACGCTTTATCCTACTATTTTCACACTAATCTTATCACCGATAGTTCACGAACACTTCTAGATATTTCTCAAATTCTAGTCGTATGTTAAACTTGTGATATCTGTTGATTAATCTGACTTCACGCAGGTACGACTCACCAAGCAAGATGGCTACTTACGGGAGAGGTCGAGTCCAGTCTGGGTCTGTCCCGTCCCTCTACTCCCTCTGCCTGGGGGGAGAGAGGGAGGCAGGCTCGGGTATGCGGAGCGAGCATGGGCAGACCGACCCACCCCCCCGACTCTATGGAAGAGCGGGAGGGGGGGAAGGTGACTGGACAGGCGTCTGGCTGCCCCGTGATCACGTAGTGACCACGGGGCGGTAAGTACAAAACAATGGACAACAAAGCCTAGAAACATAACCAGCTGATCAGAGAGATGCTATCGGGAAGCAACCGAACTGAAGAGCGGTAGCATATAGGCCCTATGGGCCACAACCTAGGCTAAGCAAAGCCAGACGCCTAACTAACCTGAACAAATATCATATAAAATAATTCAAATGAATAATTATGAAAGAAAGAAAACAAAATAGTAGGAGAAAAAATCCAGGAGTGTACGACTAACCCGAAGGAAAGTCTACCACTCAAAGCTAGCCGAGGCCGATACTAAGAGCCGTGGCTAGGGTCTGGATGGAAGGAGCCTACATAAGGTAAAAGACATGCATGCATGACAAAACCGTGTAGACCGTACCCTAAACAAAGCGGATGATTAAAATAGAGCGTACTTAAGTAAGGGGATGTTCTGGGTATGGGCGACCAAGAACGAACCCACCACGAGGCAGAACCATGCTGCCATGCTTCCGACCTAGAGTTCGTATTTATACCTAAAAAACGGCAAATACGGGCTCAGGGCCGGAAAAAACCAAATAGCAATAAACACTGAGTACTTAACTTAGCTGCTGCGATGGCTGCACGCTCCATGATAAAGAAATCCAAAGAAAAGGGCACAAAAAACACAGAGTAAAAAAGGGCACGTGTGTATCGTGTGCGCTAACTGAAAAGGATGACCACCAGAGGCGCAGCAGTCGGGAGCATGGGATGGAGTAGTAGTAGTTGCTGCCCACTCTGTGGGTCGGCTCTCCTCTTGGGGGGATTTTGTAGTGGGAGAATTCTATTGGCATTTGGCTCGTGGTAGTGGTCTCACTCGCCATAGTGTTCATACCGACCTTGGAGGGTGAGCGAGTCAGTTGTACTGACCTTTTTCTTTATTTATTTATTCTCTGGTATGTGTTAGTACATTTACCCTAGAAATAATAGATTAAAGGATATTTCGCGCAGCGACACGAGCTGAGCCCAGAAATTGACTTGTTAGTTATTTTACTTATGGTGACATGTATTTTATATACACCTAAATGGTGATGAGGAATATTGCTATTCATTTGCATATATCTGTATATAGTACTAGTCTGTAGATTTACATATCTTGGTTATTTTATCTTAAGTCAAGAAATACAAAACATTATAAGTACTAATTTATTTGGCATTCTACATTAGTGGTACAACTTTTACAAGTACATAAAAAAAATTGAGAAGTTACTCTAGTTTTATATTTTTTCTTTGAGACCAGTGATTCCACAAAAGTGAACAAAATTGTCTGTAAACCCTTTGTATCATTAGCATGAACAATATTGTCTGTAAACTCTTGTATCATTAGCATCTATTATACTTTGACTTCTTATTGCTCAAAAGCACCTCAAGTTTTCTGGATGGTTTCAGGTGTCTAACCCTTGGATACATTGGATGAGTACCCCATGCAACTCAATTCCTGTGTGTAGAGAGAGGGCATCTTAGCTTTATCAGTGAAATGTGGTTCATGATACGTACTATCCTAGTTTTAGCCAACAATGAATGCAGTGTAATGGAAACAAATATCAAAAGGAAATTTTTTTACTTTTCATTATTCTTTGTTAATCTTAGTCACAGGAACAAATTCTAAAGATGAAACTTTATTGGATAATTAAGTTTCAAGGCTAAAACCCTCTGGTACTAGTGTGTAAAATTCAGAATTAAAAATGTCTGGTTAATTATTTATTTAGTGATAACAGTAGTACCTGTGAATAGTAGTACAGGCTCGGTTTACGATGTTCAGAGGTTACGATGCTCTTCAAATGTATTCATCAAAAATTGTTTCCCAGGTTACAAGTTTTGTTCTATGTTCTGGGTTTATGATGCCAACCCTACAGAAGAAATGTGGCTCCAAACGGGCAGAATGGTAAAAATTTTGAGGTTTTTAATTAAAATCTCAATAAAAATGTAGTTTACGTAATTTTCAAGTCACCCAAAAGATTAAAAGTAAGCTTTTACGATTTTTAATAATATTTCAGGTTACAACAATTTTCGGCTTATGGTGCAACGTCGGCACTGAACCTTCATCGTAAACTGGGGACTGTCTGTGTTGTTAGAATAAATAATTAGCAAGAATAGTATTGATAAAATGGATAAATGATTAACAAGAATTGTACTTCTAGTAATGATGCCTTTTTTATTTACAGATGTTGGTGGGCTTCCTTTTATCATAAATGTAACTTTACCAGATGAGAAGAGCAATTATGTTCATCGCATTGGTAGAGTTGGTAGGGCTGAGAGAATGGGTTTGGCCATCTCCCTTGTTTCTGCTGTGCCAGAGAAGGTAAGTTTATGCTACATGTATCTCGAGTATTAAAATTGATCATATATTATAGGATGAAGTAGAATTTTTAAGTACAGAATTAATTTTATAATGAGTAAAAGTGACAAAGAAAGTGTAATCTCTCTGATGCCAAGTAAAAATAGTAAAACATCAACGACTTCTAGTGCATCAAGACATAGAATGAGGGGTCTGTATTTTTTAAAAGTTAAACAGGAAAACATGAAATTGACATAATTTTGAGTTTTTTTATCCATGACATTGTGTGTAGATGTATCCATAACCATGAAAGCCATGAGTTTACAAGTAACCTAGTTACTAACTAGCCTTGACTGGGAAGTGTACAAACCATATTGTCATGGGATGTCTGAACCTCTGGGTAATAATTCATCAGGGCAGCCTGTTTACTGAGGACTGTTACCAATGTGGTAGTAAGTGGTGCACGATTGACAGAGCTTTAGGATTGCCTCCAATTTGATGTACAGTAAACCCCCCATGTTTGTAGGGGATGGGTATCACACACACAGACACACACACACACACATACACACACACCCTTGCCGCAAATAGGTAAAATCCACGAACACTTGAAACCACTCTAAGAATGCTTAGAACTGCCTATTTTGATAGTTAAAAAAAAACTCTGAAAATGCTTGTACCTGACTATTTAAATAGTTGTATCACAAAAAGTGCTGCTGCTTTTTTCCACCGTTATCCCTACATTAAGGGGTTGGTTACCTGATGCGCCTTCTCCTCCAATGCCTTCTATCAAAGGCATCCTCCACCAAACCTCTTCTCTCACTTCATCTCGCCATCTAATTGTCTGTCTCCCTCTCCATCTTCTTCCTCTAACAGGTTCTTCCCAAGCCCTCTTCCTCCCTCCTCATCATCCATCCTTAACACATGCCCATATCATCTCAGTTGGGGCTCTCTTATCACCTCTGAAATCTTTACTAAGCCTGCTCTTCTTATTTCATCATTTTCCAATATCTTCAGTAGCGATATTCCCATAATCCACCTCAGCATTCTCATCTCTGTTCTCTCAAGCTTTACTTCCTCTTTTCTTTGTAGACCCCATGTTTCAGATCCATTCGTTAACACTGGTCTTATCACTGTGCTGTAGATCTTGACTTTTAGCATGATAAGCATTTTCTTATCACATAACTACTCCAGCTACATCTCTCCACTTCCCCATGCCATTTTTATCCTACTGTCAACTTTAGCCTCATCCTCCCTCTTAGCTTAAAATAGATCCTAAGTTTTAAACTTTTCTGCCTGTTTAATAATCTCGCCTCTTCTTTCTTGTATTACTATTCTGCCTTTATCTTCTCTACTGCTCACCAAAACCTCTGTTTTATTCACATTCACCTTCAAGCCACCCTTCTCTAAAGACTCCTGCCACTCTCCAACCCTTTATCACAAAAAGTGTATTAGTCACAAAAATATGAAAATACAGTAATTTGTGAATATTTCTCAGTTAAAATTACTGCGAATATGTGAATTTTCCATGAATAATTAGAATATACAGCCCGTAGAAAAATCGGCGAATTGTGAGTCCGCGAATATGGGGTGTTTACTGTACAGGCAGTCCTCTGTTATAGGTGGACTCGGTTAATAGAGTTATGGCGCCATAACATACATAACAGAGGCTCCATCAACTAGTTGGTTATCAGTGCCATTAACTGAAACTCGACGCCCTAAATTTCACTTATCAGCACCCCGCCAAGAATGGAACCCCTTCTGATGACCGGGGACTGCCTGTATATTGTACCTCAGGGCAATGTGGTGCTTATTACAGGTTTTTTTTTAAGTGAGAATACGTGTGGAAATGACTGTTGAGGGAGAAAGGAAGGCAAGTGGTGGCAGACTGTAAAACGGAAAGACACCAGGATTTGGTGGGATTACATTTCTGCAAGATGCCACAATATTGTTGTGATGGTGTGAATGAGTGGCTAACCAGGGTTTGTAATATTCGTCTGGATGAGGGAGAGGTTCTAAATGAATGAGCAGACAGAATAATTGTATCATTGTCTAAAGGCATCAGTGGTAGAGGTAACTATATAAGGTGTATTCTGCTTGAAAATGTAAAATAGATGACAAGAACACTGATAAAAAGAGAACGTTGCAGATTTAGTTAAGGAGGAAGGGTTGTAGTTCAAGGTTGTTTTGGAACATTTTTGTTAGACATTTATAAGTAAAATAGCATGGTAGTACAGTTAATCCCCACTATTCGTCGACTTGACTGTTCGCAGACTCTCCTATTTGCAGATTTGTCTATTCGAGGATTTTTCTGTCGACAGTATATACACATTATTTGTGGAAAATTTGCTTATTCACAGTGTTTTTCACTGAGAAATATCCATAAATTACTGTATTTTATGTATGCAACTTACCAAGTAGTTACATAGCTATAGTTTCTAATTCTGTTGGCAGCTAGAATTTTTTTAATTCGAGGTAGCGCTAAGTTTGTTTTGGTCAGATGATATCCCCCCGCCCACTATCAGAGGAGAAAGAAACAACTCCACACAAACTAGTTGTTTTTGTCAGCTGGTGCTGTTAACACAGTACAGCAGCTGTGGAATTTTTGCAATTGCTTTGCCATCACGCATTGTCTGGAGTTTTTGGCAAAGTACTCTAAAATCTTGGTAGCCATCTCTGCAACATTTAGATATTTTAGGAATTCATTTAAATAGTTAAATTTTGCTCCTGAATTAGTCTCTGTCTTCTTATTGGGTTAGTCTGCAGATGTTGTATACTAGCGCAACGGGAATTAGGTATTGCAGCAAAGGCTGCAATACAAGAATTGCTAAAGCTCGTAATGATCCCCACACCATTTGTACCTGTTATAGGGGTCATATTTACACACCGGATTTGACTTGTGGGGAATGTGTTCAATGGGACCGAAAAACTTGGAAAGCTGTAACTAGTTTATACTAACCAGTTAGAGAGAGATAAGAGAAAAGCAGCTTCTAGGGCTAAAGCTAAAGGTTTAGTTAGTCGGGAATTACCAACTGAAATCTTATTCTTGTCTCCTTCTGAACCTTCCCCCTCATCTGTTCAACCCCATCCTAATCTTGGCGCTCTTATACCTGTAGCCGGTGCTGTTGCCAACCTCGATGCACGAGTAGATAAAAAATTTTTTATCATGCTTCAAGCAATGAAAAAATTAGAAGCGTCTATTCAAACCCTGATGGACAAGGTAAGTGGTGAAGTGAGTGCCAGTTTTAGTTGTGGAGGAGATGGCTGTTTGTCCCACTGAATCTCCCAGGCAAAATTCCCTGTCAAACTCCCCAGCACCTGGGAGGAGGCATACTGGTAGCCCAAGGGAGGTCAGTGGGGTCTGACCATGAGCAGTCGCCCTCTCAGGCAGTCCTGTTGGTAGTTCCCAGGTCGCGACAGATTACCATGGGAAAGGTGAATCTAAGGAGGTGCGTCTTTCCTCTTGTACATCCAGCTCCAGGAAGTCTTCTCCCAGGCGCCAGACGCACTTTGTTGACGAGTCCCGACCATTGAAAAGGAGGGCTCATAAGGTGTCACCTTCTCCAGTCCCCTTCAAGAGGATCAGCAGCCTTCTTGTAATTTTTGGGACTCTCCAGAGATATTCTCTCAAGATCTGAAAGGTATAGAGGAACACTAGTGAAAGGATTTCGTCCTCTAAGTCTCGATATTCGTTAAGAAAGTCGTCCTCTGGAAGACTATCTGAGGTTGCAGGCAGGAAAGCTTCAGAGCGTCCGTCGGCGCCGGATCCATGTACTCCTCTGCTTTCCTCTCCTGTGCTTTCCACGAGTATTGAGAAGCACAAGATACCCGCAATCTTATCTGCACCTGTTTGTCCTTCCACAGAAGAACAGGTAGCGTTTCCTCCAGTTTCACCTGGAGGTCACAAGAGTTCTGTGGTGCCAGAGCCTCGTTCGATGTATGAGCTCCCACCAGCGCAGAGGATCCCCGTAGTGCTGTAGCCTATGATAGTTCAAGAGAAGTTGTTGGCAGACAAGAACCCACCAGCGGCCGGGCGCCCATTGGCACCTGAACATTCGTTGGCTCCTGAGCATCTGTTAGTGCCTGAGCATCCATTGGCTCCAGACCATCCATTGGCTCCCAACTGTCCATTAGTGCCCGACCATCCATTGGTGCTTGAGCTTCCATTAGTGCCTGAACGTCCATTAGCACCCGAGCTTCCACAAGTGTCAGAGCGCCAAGGGGCGCAACTGGATCAGTATGAATTTTTTCAACAACCATCAATAACAATTATGTCTTCTTTTTTACCGACAGTGTCTCAAGTTATGGCTGTCTGTGATCCTACGATTGCAGCCATACAAAGTGAGTTGAACAGTATCTTGGGTTTTATGCAGTCTTTGATACCTCCAGTTCAACCTCAAATGAGCTTGTCAGAAGAAGAATAGGATAAGGAGTCTTCTCCGACAGCCTACAAATTGCTACTTTACTACTTTGTAGCGAATTTTTTCAGATTCTTTCTCACCAGTGACACCAGCTTCACCAGAGTCTTCTTACATGAGAGACAATCAAGGGTTTGTCCAAGTTGCTTAAGTGGTATTTTTTTATTTTTTTTTTTTTTTTGGCACGGAAGGCATTAAAAGAGATTAACCTTGGGTTGAGAACCTTTGGCTTGAGGAGAAGAGAGAGCAAGGCAAAGTTAACCCTCTTACGCCGATTGGACGTATTAAACGTCGAGTCAAAATGTCTCCCGTATGCCGATTGGACGTATCATACGTCGGCTCAAAAAAGTTTTTTTAAAAATTCGCGGAAAAATACTTATAGGCCTACCAGCCAAAAACTTTTGTATCACGCGCCTAGGGGGATGCTGGGAGTTCACGGATCAAGGCGTTGTTTTGTTTACAATCGCTACGCAGGCGCGCAAGCGCGAATTTCTTTCTTATCGCACCAAAAAGTATCAGTGAGACATCTCGGAAATTATTTCGTCACTTTGACATAATTTTTGCACCATTTTAAATTATCCTTTATATGAAGTATTATATATGAAAATGTGCGCAATTTCATGTAAAATACAACAAAAAATACTCATGATTGTAGCTTTTATCAATTTTGAAATATTTTCATATAAATAACGATAAGTGCAAAAATTTCAACCTTCGGTCAACTTTGACTCTGCAGAAATGGTCAAGAAACGCAATTGTAAGCTAAAATTCTTATATTATAGTAATATTCAATCATTTGCCTTCATTTTGCATCAAATTGGACGTCTCTAGCACAATATTTCGATTTATGGTGAATTTATGAAAAAACTTTTTCCTTACGTTCGTGCGATAACTCTTCCGATAAATTTTTTCGTGCGATTGTCCTCATGTTTTGCACCCTTTTAAATTTGCCGTTACATAAAGTTTTATATATGGAAATGTGCGCAATTTCATGCACAATACAACAAAAAACAACCCATGGTTGTAGCTTTTATTAGTTTTGAAATATTTTCATATAAATAACGTTAAGTGCAAAAATTTCAACTTTCGGTCAACTTTGACTCTACCGAAATGGTCGAAAAACGCAATTGTAAGCTAAAACTCTTATATTCTAGTAATATTCAATCATTTACCTTCATTTTGCAACGACTTGGAAGTCTCTAGCACAATATTTCGATTTATGGTGAATTTATGAAAAAAAAAAGAAAAAAAAAAACATTACGTTCGCGCGGTAACTCTTCCGAAAAAATCATTTTTTTGTGCGATTGTCGAAATGTTTGCACCATTTAAAATTAGCTGTTACATAAAGTTTTATATATGAAAAGGTGCGCAATTTCATGTAGAATACAACTAAAAATGATTGAAGGTTGTAGCTTTTCTCTTTTTTCGAAATATTTGCATATAAATCACGATAAATAGAAAAAAAACCACGTTCGGTCAAATTTGACTCTACCGAAATAGTTGAAAAACGCAATTGTAAGCTAAAACTCTTACGGCCTAGTAATATTCCGTCATTTTTCTTCATTTTGAAACAAATTTGAAGTCTCTAAAACAATATTGTGATTTATGGTGAATTTTTGAAAAATATATTTACCTTCACTCCGCGGCCGATTCGCGGCCGCAAGTCTCCGAAATACGTAAATCCCATTATCCTAATATTTGCTCCTTTTCATATTAGCCTTTTTATAGAGTTTCATATATCAAAATGTGCGCAATTCATGAAGAATACAATAAAAAATAATTGAAGGTTGTAGCTTTTTCCATCTTCGAAATATGTGCATATAAAAAAATATATATATTAAAATTTCGACATTCGGTCAAATTTAACTCGTCCGAAATGGTCGAAATCTGCAATTCTAATCTAAAACTCTTACAGTATTGTAATATTCAATCATTTATCTAAATTTTGAAACAAATTGGAAGTCTCTAGAACATTATTTAGAATTACGGTGAATTTTTGAAAATAACATTTTTTTACGTCCGTGTGGTACGAATTCGTACATCATTTTGTGATAATATTTTTCCGGTGTTGCTTTTATTGTTTTACTATGTATTATATATCAAAAGGATTGCAATTTAATGTACAATACAACGAAAAAAAAAGTAACTCGTTAGCTTTGACCGTTTTTTGCACAGCGTGATTTGAATACAATTATCTATGAATTTTTTTTTTTCGTTACCATATATCGCATTATTTACATATGATAATGATGATATTTTTCATTTCTGATGATTGCATACTAAACTTCAGGCAATGAAAAAAAATGAGCCAAAAATGAACTCGTAATCTTCAAAACTAAGCGTGCTGTGATTTTTTGAAAAAATTATTTTTTCCGGTTCCGCGCTCACTCCAAACCGGCGCCGGCATACAGGAGAGGTTTTGATTTTTAGGGCGTCGGCGTAAGAGGGTTAACTTCAATTTTCCTCCTCCTCGTCTTTCCACCAGAAGCCATTTATGTTATAAGACCAGAGAAGCGCTCTCTTTGGGTGTATCTGCCTCTGCCCAGGGAGAGTTTTCCGGACTTCTTGACTCTGCTAGAAGATCCGCTTTTAATTCAGCCAGGATAATGTTTTTGGCTTCAGAGTTAGATCACCTCGTCAAGAATATCTTAGGGTTTTTGAGGTGATAAGGTTCCTTGACTGGACCATAGGAGTTTTGAGCTGTAAACTCAAGGATTGTGCAACAATGGATGAGGAATTGTTTGTGGACATTTCTAGTGTTATATCCTGTTTAGAGAAAGGCATCAGGGACGGATCCTTGGAACTAGCCTCTCTTTTTATCTTACGTATTCTGAAAAAGAGCGAACGTTGATGCTCATTCACCTCCAGAGGAGTCTCTCGCACGCAAAAGTCCGTCTTGCTTCATTCTCTTCTGGACAACAAGCACCTTTTCCCAGAGGACATGGTAATCCAAGTTTCTTCATCTTTGCAGAAGTAGTCAACACAAGACCTGCTTGTTCAATCTACAGAATGTCCTTGAGATTCTTTTCCCCAGTTCACAACCTTTGCCTGCCATGCTTACTCGGCTCTTTCGGATTGTGCAACAATGGATGAGGATTTGTTTGCGGACATTTCTGGTGTTATATCCTGTTTAGACAAAGGCGTCAGGGACGGATCCTTGGAAATAGCCTCTCTTTTTACCTTACGTATTCTGAAAAAGAGTGAACACAAGACCTGTTTGTTCAATCTACAGAATGTCCTTGAGATTCTTTTCCCCAGTTCACAACCTTTGCCTGTCATGCTTACTCAGCTCTTTTGGGGCAGGAGATTTGTTAGATCTTTCCTTAGATCAAGGGGTAGAGTACACTTCACCCCAAAATCAATGAAGTCCACAACCAAGTTCTCCGCTAGGAATTGATGTGTTAGTTCTTTGTATATCTGTAGGAGCAAGACTTAAAGTTTTAGAGAAACTGGGAAGCAAGAGGAGCTGAATCTTGGATCATAGAGGTCTCAAGAGGATACGATATTCCTTTCAAGAGCGCTCCACCCTTATCAAACTCTCTGATAGTTTTGAGAGCCTACTCAGAAGATTCAGAGATTCGTCGCCCTTTCAAGAGAGGTTTAGTCCCTCTTGCAGAATAAGGCAGTAGAGCTAGTAGTAGACCCACTAATCTCAGGATTTTACAATTGTCTGTTTGTAGGTCCCTAGGCTTTGGGAGGCTGGAGGCCCGTATTGGACGTAAGCACATTGAATCCGTTTGTAAAGAAGACAAAGTTCAAGATGGAGACAAATCAGACGGTCCTGTCATCAATGCGTCAGTTTGTCTTCAAGAACAAAGTTTGTCAATTCAGAGCTCTGTGTTTTGGTCTTTCGACCGCCCCACAAATGTTCAATCGAGTCTTAGTCCTTATTGTGAAATGGTTACATTTAATCAGAATAAGAGTATCCCTATACTTAGACGATTGGCTTCTTCAGTCACAAAGATAGAGAAAGTGCACGGAGGACCTGCAGAAAACATTGTGATTAGCTCAGGAATTAGGACTGCTAATAACCAGAGAAAGTCGCTGTTACTCTCGTGTCAGGAACTAGTCTATTTGGGGATAAGGATAGACTCGGTGAATTTTTGGGCTTTTCCATCCCCACAAAGAGTGGAGTCATGCTTGCAGTAAGTGGAGTGATTTATAGCCCTTTGGGAATGCTCAGCGAAGGAATGGATGAGTCTATTGTGCACGCTATCCTCAGCGGCGTGGTTGGTATGGTATTAGTGTCCCACCTCGGTGGTCGCGGGTTTGATTCTCGGCCATTCCATTGAGGAGTGAGAGATTTGTATTTCTGGTGATAGAAGTTCACTCTCGACGTGGTTCGGAAGTCACATAAAACCGTTGATCCCGTTGCTGAATAACCACTGGTTCCATGCAGCGTAAAAGCACCATACAAACGAACAATCAATAGAGCAGTTCGTATCACTGGGGAGACTGCGCATGAGGAATCTACAGTTCTTCCTCAGGGCAAACTGGAACAGGGAGAAGTTTCCAGACACTCTTGTGTTCCAAATCACAAAGGAGATAAAGGAGGACCTCCAATGGGGAAAATTAAAAGACAGACTTATAGAAGGGAAGTCTCTTCTACCAATGAGCTCCAACCTAGCTTTCTTTTCAGATGCATCAGATCGAGGTTTGAGGGATACTAGGGAACAAGGAAGTCTCAGGGACTTGGAATATTCAACAGAGACAGTGGCATATCCATCAGAAGGAATTAACTGTTCTCCAGTGGGGTTGTTAGAATTTGCGGACAAAGTCAGCAACAAGGTAGTGGCAATCCATTCGGACAGTACAACAGCGCTCTTGTACATCAGGAAACAGGGAGGAACCCACTCATTTTCTCTTTGCGAAACAGCAAGAACCCTGTTATGGGCAAAACAGAACCAAACCAGAATTGTAACAAGATTCATTCAGGGGAAATGCAATGTAATCATGGACGAACTAAGCCGCAAGAAGCAGGTCCTTCCCACGGAGTGGATGATGAACCCGTGGGTGTGCCTCGATTTGTGGAAACTAGGGCAAGCCAATTGTAGATCTGTTATCTGTTTGCCACAGCAAAAAAAAACCATCGTCTCTCTCTTTAATGTTCACCAGCCCAGACCTGTAAGCATGGGCGACGGGATGCAATGCTTTTGGACTAGTCGAACAAAGACTTATATGCGTTCCCTCCGTTCAAGATGGTGAGAGAAGTCATCAACAAATTCAGGTCTCGCCACAACATCTCAATGACCCTCATTGCTCCATTCTGGCCAGCACAAGAATGGTTTCTAGATCTACTCGATCTCTTGGTAGATGGGCCAAAATTGCTTCCACAGACAACTGGTCTACTCAGAGAGCCCCACTTTAGGAGGTTCCATCAAGGGCTGTCCACTCTGTCCCTGACCACTTAGAGTCTGTCTGATGTCTTTTACGAGCGAAAGATTTTTTAAGCCAAGCTGCAAATGCTATTGCACAGTGCTGAAGAAAATTTTCAAGTGATGTCTACTAGGCAAAGTGGGCAGTTTTTAGATCCTGGTGTAAGAAACGACATTTTATCTTCTAAGACATCTGTAATGGAAATAGCAGATTTCCTGTTATATTTGAAGTCAGTTAGGAATCTGTCGACGCGACCATCAGAGGATATAAAGCAATGTTGGGATCAGTTTTTAAACTCGGGATTAGATGTATCAACCAATAAAGATCTTTCGGCTCTCATCAGATCCTTTGTTACAGAGAAACTTAAAGGTTCAGGGATCTTATGTTGGAACCTAGATGTAGTGCTTAAATGGCTGTCGGAACCTTTTTTTGAGTCCTTGTACAATTCATCCCTAAGACATTTGACAAGAAAGACCCTAATCCTGGTAGCCTTATCTACAGCAGAAAGGGTAAGTGAACTAGACTCCATGGACAAGAGAGTAGGCTTTGCTAAAGGTAATGCTGTATACGCATTAACCTTGGGGTTCTTAATGAAAAACAAGACTCCGTCAAGCCGTGGTCTCGTTCTTTCATTACTAAAAACCTGACGGACATAGTGGGACCGGAAGAAGAAGAGAGGTCACTGTGTCTAATCAGAGCGCTAAGATTCTATCTACAAATAACAGAAAGAATTAGGGCCTCATCCAATCACTTATGGTGTTCTGTGAGGAATTCTTCTTGCCGTATGTCTAAGAACGCACTGGTGTTGTTCTTGTGAAATATTATTGTAGAGGCTCATTCCCAATTTAAAGAAACAAAATTTAATGCACTAAAAGTGAAGGCTCACAAGGTGAAAGTAGTGGCTACATCGCTTCTCCTTTAAACATTACCTCTCTTTGTATTTGATTATACAAGTAACATATTGGAAATACAACTACTCGTGTGAGCATGTCTGTCCATTAAGGGTTAACAGGTTTTCTGTCTTTGTTTGGTGTGGGAATACAAAAGAAGAAATCTGCTAAGTCAAAATATTCAAGGGGCCTTCAAGCTGTTCACAACACAAGGGAAATTCTTGACTGGGTTTTAATATGAAAGATTGTTTACGCTACTTTTCGGTTTTCCTGTCCACAAATTGAATTTTACGTCATTTGTTCAAAATTATTCTCTGAAGATTTTATGTTTGGCAGAAGAAAAGAAAAGTAAAAAGATCCAAATTGAATACTTGTAATAAATATATATATATATATATATATATATAATATATATATATATATATATATATATATATATATATATATATATATATATACATATACATATACATATACATATACATATATATACATATACTATATATATGTATGTATGTATGTATATATATATATATATATATATATATGTGTGTGTATGTGTAATATATATCTATGATGTATTGTATTATATATATATATATGTATTGTGTTATAGATATATATAATATTATGATTATATATATATATATATATATATATAATAATTATATATATGATATGTAGTTATATTATTATAATATATATATTATATTATATATATAATAATTATAAATAACATAATATTAGTATATACACCATTACATCATACATACATACAATACAAATACAGACATACATAACATAACATACATTACATACATACACACGTACATACATACACACGTACATAAATACAGCATCAAACAGCTGTTTCTCGATTCAATTGGTTGTTATTACTTGCTGTTGTGTATGCCAGTGTCTTGCATGCGGTAGTAAGTGGTGGTTGAATTCTCAGAGGAGTCACAAGGTTGGTAAGTTTAATGTAATGTTTGAAAGATTTGCATTTAACCTAATGAACTTTTGCTTCTAGGCATATTTATTAATTAGTAGATACCAATGGTATCTACTGAAATTGAGACTGGCATAGAAACCCTGGCCTAATGTAATCTAATGAAAATACATCTCACACTGTACATGATGTATATGATGCAATAATATTTTGGGACAAAATTTAAATGATAGCATAATCTACATGTATATACACAAACTACAGTTTTTTTTGTATTCTTTGTAATTTTTAGTTTCACAGAATGTTTCATTGGAAGTAAATTGGGCTTTTGTATTTATAGAGCAAGCTTTAGTTCCAAATTGAAAAAAAAAAAAAAAAAAAAAACTGACATGTTTGGCGCCACCCTTGTAGCTGCTCAAGAATAAAGACCTGGCTGATTCAAAAGTTCCAGGTCTTGGGAGTTGGTGGACCATGGAGTGTTAGGTTTAAGAGGTTGGACTGTATATATACACATATTTATTCATTTATTTATATTATTGATTATTTTCCAGGTGTGGTATCATGGTGAGTGGTGTCCCTCTCGTGGACGTGGCTGTTACAATACACAGCTTACAACTGAACGGGGTTGTTGCACATGGTATAATGAGCCACAGGTTAGTCAGACCATTAACTCTTCTATCTTTTATAAAGTGAGGCATACATTAAACTGTTTTGTGAATCACAGCATACAGGCAGTCCCAGTTATCGACGGGTTTCGTTCCGACGGCTTGATGATAAGTGAAAATTGCTGATAATAAAAAATCTGTGATTTTCAACACTTAATGGTGCCAATAACCAGTTAATGGCACCTCTATTAGGTATGTATTGTCGCCAATAACCAGAAATCAGCCCATTTTGGCGCTAGGCAAACCCTATAAGACCAGATCGCCGATAAAAAGGGACTGCCTGCACACATTTTTTGTGGAATACTTTTAAGGGGGACGGCCACCTAATGCCCTTTTTTAAGGACAGGACTTTGACATTCATACCACTTGATAAGGTGATTTGGGACATCTACAAACCGCACATGATTTTTGCCTCTGACCTTCGGTTTTGTGACGCCAGGGCAATTTATCCTGAAAATAACCATTTTTCAAATTCTATTTCCTTCCTTGATATTTAACCCCTTCGGTACTGCATGATGCATAATCGGCTAGATGCTGCATCCCACATTTTCCCAACTCACCCTAGCGTCTGCTTAACCCTGAAAAAAAGGTTATAGTATCATCTATTCTGCCTTATATATTAATGGAAATGAATGTGAAATCATATATACACACGTGTATGTATATGTATACACTCATACTATACTATGCAGGCAGTCCCCGGGTTACGACGGGTTCAGGTTACGACGTTCCGAGGTTAAGGCGCTTCTCAATTATATTCATCAGACATTATTTCCAGGGTTATGACGCCTACAACGCTCATCTGGCAGATGAAATATGACATCAAAAATGCAAAATAATCAACAGTTGAAGGTTTTTTGATGAAAAATGCAATGAGAATGCAGTTTACATAGTTTTCAATGCACCCAAAGCATTAAAAGTAAGGTTCTCTTAGGATCTTTTTACTATGTTCCGGCTTACGACGATTTTCGGCTTATGACGCGTCTCAAGAACGGAACCCCCGTCGTAACCCGGGGACTGCCTGTATATAACATTTACTTTTACTTCTCGCCATATCAACCCATGAACTTTCCCTTTTTTCTGGGGATTTTCTTGAAAAAATGATGTAGCTCTTTCATTACCCCATGGAACAAAGAGTCTTCATCATGTTATCATAAAAAACAATTGTATATGCATCCCCAGACGTAAGGAAAAGTGCATCCCCAAGCATTTGATTTACCCCTGAAAAAATGTCACAAAAGTCTGACAACATTGTTGGACGATGATCCTCTAATATGTTGGTAACATATGTAAACCCACCTTTTACCTCTCGTTCTTCCACGTCATTATCACTTATTTTACTTATTTCATCGGTTGAGAGCTCATCACCACACTCATAATCTTCCTCAGAAAGAACATATTCCTCAGAAGAGATATCATTGTTCTCACTCATGGTTTTACATTAAAAATGCAAATAAAACAAAGAAAATCACCAGAGAAAACGAAAAAAATCGTGAAAACACTTGCATAAACACAACAATGACTGTGCATCCTTATGAGGAGGCTGTGATGTCATAGCCAAGAATGTCCACGATTGGCTGAAAAAAAAGTAGGAGCAGCTTAGTGTGTGTTAGTACAGCCTACCAATGCCTTCAGAAACCAATAGGAGACATAACCCAACACTATGAGCTTCCCTATTGCACTGTGGAGTTATGACGACGTATATATGTCACGGGGAGCGTCATTGTACCCTCCATGACGTCGTAGAAACGTCACGGTACCGAAGGGGTTGATATTAACCCTTAAACTCCTATTGGACGTATTTTACGTCAAGATAAATTGTCTGTCGGGTGCCGAACCGACGTATTTTACGTCGACATAGAAAAGTTTTTTTAAAATTCACGGAAAAATACTTATAGGCCTACCAGCCGAAAACTTTTGAATCACGCGCCTTGGTTGATGCTGGGAGTTCACGGGTCAAGGTGTTGTTTTGTTTACAATCGTTACGCAGGCGCGCAAGCACAAATTTCTTTCTTATCGCACTAAAAAGTATCAGTGACACGTCTCGGAAAATATTTAGTCACTTTGACATAATTTTTGCACCATTTTAAATTAGCCGTTACATGAAGTATTATACGTATATGAAAATGTGCGCAATTTCATGTAGAATACAACAAAAAATACTCATGATTGTAGCTTTTATAAGTTTTGGAATATTTTCATATAAATAACGATAAGTGCCAAAATTTCAACCTTCGGTCAACTTTGACTCTACCAAAATGGTTGAAAAACGCAATTCTAAGCTAAAACTCTTATACTTTAGTAACATTCAATCATTTACCTTCATTTTGCAACAAATTGAAAGTCTCTAGCACAATATTTCGATTTATATTGAATTTATGAAAAAACTTTTTCCTTATGTTCGCGCGGTAACTCTTCCGATAAATTTTTTCGTGCGATTGTCCCAATGTTTGCACCATTTTAAATTTGCCGTTACATAAAGTTTTATATATGGAAATGTGCGCAATTTCATGCACAATACAACTAAAAACAACCCATGGTTGTAGCTTTTATCAGTTTTGAAATATTTTCATGTAAATAACGTTAAGTGCAAAAATTTCAACTTTCGGTCAACTTTGACTCTACCGAAATGGTCGAAAAACGCAATTGTAAGCTAAAACTCTTATATTCTAGTAATATTCAATCATTTACCTTCATTTTGCAACGACTTGGAAGTCTCTAGCACAATATTTCGATTTATGGTGAATTTATGAATAAAAAACAAAACATTTTCCTTACGTCCGCGCGGTACTCTTCCGAAAAAATCAGAATTTTTTTTGTGCGATTATCGAAATGTTTGCACCATTTAAAATTAGCTGTTACATAAAGTTTTATATATGAAAATGTGCACAATTTCATGTAGAATACAACTAAAAATGATTGAAGGTTGTAGCTTTTCTCTTTTTTTGAAATATTTGCATATAAATCACACGATAAATAGAAAAAAAACCACGTTCGGTCAAATTTGACTCTACCGAAATAGTTGAAAACGCAATTGTAAGCTAAAACTCTTACGGCGTAGTAATATTCAGTCATTTATCTTCATTTTGAAACAAATTTGAAGTCTCTAGAACAATATTGTGATTTATGATGAATTTTTGAAAAATATATTCAACTTCCCTCTGCATGCCGATTCGCGGCCGCAAGTCTCCGAAATGCGTACATCGCATTATCTTAATATTTGCTCCTTTTCATATTAATTGTTTTATAGAGTTTCATATATCAAAATGTGCACAAATTCATGAAGAATACAATAAAAAATAATTGAAGGTTGTAGCTTTCCCCATCTCCGAAATATGTGCATATAAAAAAATATAAAAATTTCGACATTCGGTCAACTTTAACTCGTCCGAAATGGTCGAAATCTGCAATTCTAATCTAAAACTCTTACAGTATAGTAATATTCAATCATTTGTCTTCATTTTGAAACAAATTGGAAGTCTCTAGAACAATATTTAGATTTACGGTGAATTTTTACATCATTTTTGTGATAATATTTTTCCGGTGTTGCTTTTATTGTTTTACAATGTATTATATATCAAAATGATTGCAATTTAGTGTACAATACAACGAAAAAAAAGTAACTCGTTAGCTTTGACCGTTTTTTGCACAGCGTGATTTGAATACAATTATGTATTCATTTTTTTTTTCGCTACCATATATCGCATTATTTACATATGATAATGATATTATTTTTCATTTCTGATGGTTGCATACTAAACTTCAGGCAATGACAAAAAAATGAGCCAAAAATGAACTCTTAATCTTCAAAACTAAGCGCGCTGTGATTTTTTGAAAAAATTATTTTTTCCGCTTTCGCGCTCACTCCAAACCGGCCCCGGCACACAGGAGAGGTTTTGATTTTTAGGGCTTCGGTGTAAGAGGGTTAAGAGTTCATTTTTGGCTCCTTTTTTAGTTATTGCCTGAAGTTTAGTATGCAACCATCAGAAATGAAAAAAAATATCATTATCATATATAAATATTGGAATATATGACAGCGCGAAAAAAATGTCATATATATATATAATTGTATACAAATTGCGCTGTGAGCAAAACGGTTAAAGCTAATGAGTTAATTATTTTTTCGTTGTACACTAAATTGCGATGATTTTGGTATATAAAATTATAAAACGATCAAAGCAACACAGAGAAAATATTATCACAATATGATGCATGAATCCGTAATGCACGGACGTAAAAAAAAGCTGTTTTCAAAAGTTCACCATAAATCAGAATATTGTGATAGAGACTTCCTGTTTGTTGCAAAATGAAGGTAATTGATTGAATATTACTAGACTGTAAGTGTTGTAGCTTACAATTGCAGTTTTCGACCATTTCGGTTGAGCTAAAGTTAACTGAAGGTCGAATTTTTTTATTTATCATTATTTATATGAAAATATTTCAAAGCTGATAAAAGCTACAACCATGGGTTGTTTTTTGTTGTATTCTACATGAAATTGCACACATTTTCATATATAAAACTTTATCTAACAGCTAATATAAAACTATGCAAACATTACGACAATCGGACGAAAAAATTTCTGATTTTTTCGGCAGTTACCACGCGGATGTAGGAAAAAGTTTTTTTTCTAAAATTCACCATAAATCGAAATATTGTGCTAGAGACTTCCAATTTGTTGCAAAATGAAGGTAAATGATTGAGTATTACTAGAATGTAAGAGTTTTAGCCTACAATTGCGGTTTTCGACCATTTCGGTCGAGTCAGATTTTACCGAAGGTTGAAATTTGGCCACTTATCGTTATTTATATGAAAATATTTCAAAACTGATAAAAGCTACAACCATGAGTTTTTTGTTGTATTCTACATGAAATTGCGCACATTGTCATATAGTATAAAACTCTATTTAACGGCTAATATAAAATGGTGACAAAATATGTCTAAGTGACGAAATAATTTCTGAGATGTGTCGCTGATGCTTTTTAGTGCGAGAAGAAAGAAATTCGCGCTTGCGCGCCTGGGTAATGATTGTAAGCAAAACAGCTTGATCCGTGAACTCCCAGCATCCCCCAAGGCGTGTGATTCAAAAGTTTTCGCCTAGTAGGCCTACAACTATTTTTCCGCGAATTTAAAAAAAACTTTTTCGTCGACGTTTCGTACGTCGGTTTGGCACCCGACAGACAATTTTCGTCTATGTTTAATACGTCCAATCGGCGTTAAAGGGTTAAGAGGCAACGTACTGTTTCCGATAAGATGTACCATTTTCTCTTAGCTACACCATTCTGTTGTGGTGATTAGGGAGCTATACACTCATGTTTTGATGCTGTTTATGAGAACATCTTGAAATCCCTTACAAGTGAACTTGGTACAGTTATCATTCCTTCAAATGAAGCAGAATCTGCTAAAAACCTTTAAAAAGCTCTTACTGTATCTTGTACTTGAGAAAGTAAACCAATACATATTATGGCGGAATAATCATCAGTGAAAGTAATGGCAAAACTGGAACCTCTTAAACTCACAGGGTGAATTGAACCAGCTAAATCCATATGAACAAGTTCTAGAGCTTTTGCATTTCAGCATCTAGTTACGTTGCTTTTAGCAAGAGGTTGTTGAGTCATGATAAAAGTTTCATGTTGAGACCTTTCTTTGGAGCCTATTACCATACATTGTGCACTGTTTTCAAGTTTCAAAACATCAGACAAATTACAGTGAGACTTTATTTACAGAATCACTTTCAAATGAACTCACAGCATAATTTAGTGTTCATATGAGGTTTGTAGATATGAATGGTTGCATGGTTTGGGCCGAAGTTGCTGAAGCTCCATTTTCCATTGCATATTGCACAGAAAATATGTTGTGCATGCACAGTGTATTCCTAAGTGTTGCCATGCATATTATAACTGCATCACTCATTTTTCTTTGCAATGCCAAATTCCCTAATGCCATCAGTAAGTATGGAATGCTCTTCAGAACAGAAATTTTCCTTTTGACAAAAAATGAACTGTCAGTGATATGGGTTGTAGCACCACAATCAACCAGCAGGGCCTGGTGGTTGGGAAGCTCTAAAGGCTGTGTTGATTTTGAACATGAACATATGCCCATCATCTGCTGCATCAGCACTGGCTGACGTAAACACATCGGTACTGTTCTTCAGTAACATATTACTCTCAAGTGAACCATTCTTTTTTTCTGCGGATTTTGTCACTATGGCCTGTTTTCTTGCAAAAACACCACCATAGTCACTTTTCTTTCTTAGCTTTGCACTCTGTAGCTGTGTGTTTGGGTTTGCCATGTGAAACGCTTCATACCAACTGGCTGCCTACCTCTAGAGGAAGTACCAAATTTATTCTCCATTATGCTGTCACAACAACTGGATTTCCCGGCATGTTCTGCTTCAAAATTACACAAACTTGGAAATCTTGAAATGATAATTCACATTCATATTGATTTATGACTACTGTGAATGCTTTGAACTCCTCGGCTAGCCCCTTTAATAGCATTGCTACTTGTAGTTTGTCACTTAAAGTTCTACTTGCTTTTCATAATCATGTAGCTGCCTTTTATAAACTTTAGTCAGTAACTGACTCAACCGCCGTTTTCTTTAAAGAACTTGTTTCTATGTCGAGTGATAGGATGCAGGTTTACCTGAGCCTGTGTAGTGATTCTTCAGAATTTGGAGTGCTCTACATCTATTATCCACTACATCCCACATCACAAGACAAGCTTTTATCATCCAACAGCTGAATTGTTCAGTGAAACATCATTCATTGAAACACATTTCATTCTTCTCCTTAAAATCTGCTGGTATGGTTGCTGTTGGAGGCAGTTTAATGGTGTCTTCTACTTCCATAACTCTTACTGGATGGACATGATCATATGAGGAACTATAACAGGTTTTGAGTGAATACCAGGTTAACTATTAGAGTACGTATTAATATGGCACACCGCACAGATTGAATTAATTTAGCGGGAAAAATGTTCATATCATTTCAGTGGGCCATGAATGATTTATGGCAACTGTTAGTACATAGCTCAGTATGGGAGAGAACTAGGTCAGTGTGCCTTGAGATTTCATGGAGGGATGTACTGCCTCTCCTTAGCCCACGGACATCTTTTCATTTATTTGATCATAAATATACCTAGAGATTGCTGTTGGTTTTAGTTCTTTTATGATATTAGTTCAGCTATAATTGTAATTTTACAGAGTAAAGTGCAAAGAAATAGAAAAAACATACATACCTCACAAAAAGGCACTGCATCTCGTAAATATTTTATAAATGTAGTATGTATTTTGGTCTTCAACTTCAACTTTTAATTAACCAATATCTTATTTTAGATGTTTTAATGTGTCTTTTAACTCACAGTAGGTAGGTTAT
>NC_061103.1:374356-441856 GCF_015104395.2 Macrobrachium nipponense | reverse complement strand
GTGTCATATTTCATCTCCCAGATGAGCGTTGTAGGCATCGTAACACTGGAAATAACGTCTATTGTTACAAGCGTCGTAACCTTGGAACGTTGTATATATATATATATATATATTTATAATATATTGCATCTGTGTAATTATATATAGATATATATTATTTATCTTTATAATTAGATATATATAGGGTATATGATATATAATGTATTAATATTATATGTATAGATATATATATCTTATATATATATCATATATATCTATAATATATTGCATATGTGTATATATATTATATATTTGTATAATAACTTCTATCTTTTTTGTTCTTGGGGTCTGGTTGTGTCCTGATAATGGGTAGTCAAAGATTACTGTGCAACATTGTTATTGTTTGTCTGTTGTCTTATCTACTCTAGTCTGCTGATGTGGGAGTTAATCTTTGTGACTGTACACTATATACATACCTTGTTTTTGATGATGTGTTTGTTTATTTACTATTTTAACTGAGTAACGTTAATTATTCATTCAGAGATCGTAGGAGCTCTGATTTACTGCCCAGCTGAGGTAACCTTCCTTTAGAATGCATAGTAAAATTCTGGGACATATTTCAGAAGAAATGCATTTTTTATTACACTAGAAAATACTTTGACTTTTATTTTTTTCTTTCTAAGCAAACATCAGTATGTCACAAATTTAATTTGTAAAATATTGTAGGTTCATTGGGATTTTTTCCTTATCATGCTTTTGTTAATTGCAGTATTTAGCTGATATTGAAGAACATCTTGGAGTTACAATTCAGCAGGTGGACAAAGAGATGAAAGTGCCTGTTGATGAATTTGATGGGAAAGTTATTTATGGAGAGAAGAAAGCAAACGCAGGTGAGGTTTTTGTTTGTTTATAATCAGACGTATCCAGGGATTCTCATTTCTGAAACTAATAGTATTTATTTTGATAAAAGCTTTAGCATTATGAAAGAAAAAATTGTCAAGTTTTTCATGAGAAATTATCATGTCTCATTATCATGACAGGCTACCCTGTCAAGAATTAGCTTAACCACAAAAAGGCATATGCTGCTTGCTAGCTTTTGACTAGGTAACTATTTTGACTCATGTGGCAGGTTGGTATTGGTAATAGGTGTAAGATAACCCAGTTTCATGGTAGTTATGGATTTTAGAATTAGCAAGGGAACTTTTGTGGATCATATCTTATTACTTCCCAAGATTCATGCAAAGCTTGTTTTAAACCAAAATTCTGCAATGAGATTTTTGGTTAGTCATACCTGATAAACGTTTGACCAGAAGCTTTGAGAAAAAATGGAGGAGATGCAAACAACCATAACATTTCGGCAGATATCTTTCAGTTTTGTCAATATTATAGAATTTGTAATTTAGGAAAACGATTTGTGGTGCCTGTATCTTGATAAAGTACATCCAAACCTCATTGAATCCTTTATTGTTAATCATAATGTATTGCCATGAGCCATTTGGTTTGTCAGACCTCATCAAGGTTTGATATGGTGCGCAAATCTTGAAATTGGTGAGGTCTTGCAGATGCATGAACTTCTTAGCAGCAGTATTCAGTATGATTCCAATTATTATGAACATGCAACAAAGAGGTGCCCAATCAAGCTCAACTTGGTTTGAGACATGATCTTCAGATTTATCAATGCTTTTCTGGCTGGCTTATTGGGTATGGTCCTTCAATCTAGAATTAGTATCTTTATGGATCAGACTCAGACAGGTATGACTTTCACAAAACCCAAAAATGCATAAGACCACTTGTTCTCAGACCTACTCCTGGATTTTAAGTTGGTATGGAAGTTAATACTTTGCAGCAGGCAGAGGCACCAGTAGAGCATAAGAAAATAAGATACCCAAGCCTAAACAAAGCATTGGTTATGGTCAGGAAAGCTAAACCTTCCATTGTGAAACAGTTTGTCACTGCAAAATGTGGGCACAAGTTCCAGGTTGCCCAAACAGCCAGAGGAACCAACAAGATGAAACCGAGACATAGTCTGCATGTCCAATTCACTTTCCAGCACTACAGGAATCACAAGCCCAATCAGTGCAGCATGTAACTCACACACTCAGCCCACCTCCTAGAACATTGGTTATTAGCAATTACAAGAGAAAGTTCCCTCTAGGGAGTCTTCATCTCTCCATTATTCTGTGTTGGACAAGTACCTTTCAGTCCTAGAAAAAGGTGCAGATAGCAAAGGTTATCACATATAATCATAGTTTTGATTTTTAGTGCATACGATTGCTGTTGGCTGCAATCATGTATTTATAAGCTTTAGAAGTATTTGATGTCAAAGTGAATCTTGAAATTATTTCTTATTATTTAATGAGAATAGTGTTAAGACTGATGCCTATATCTAACTGCCATTCAGATGCTCTTTACTAATATCTCAGCTCTTATTAGTATCATCGTATTGGAATTAAGAGTTACTCAGGTTCAAGTTGCAGAGCTATTTATCTAGTAACACGTCAACTTAACAGACTTCTGTACTTCTCGCTCCCTTATTAGGATACTTGAGATGTGGTTCATTTATAGATAAATGTCTTGAATTCAATGTAATATGTAACAAACAGTACATATAGTATTTTTGGGTGGAAACCATGTGGAGTTGCTGTTAGCTGTAAGATACTTAGAAAATATTTGGATGCAGGCTATGCATAATAGTGTATGGTCTCATTACTCAAGAAGACTTTGTTATTTATCAAGAAGCCAGATTCCAAAAGCATCTGATATGTTGAGTTGCCACTTTATTTGTATAAAGTGAAATAACTTCTAATTTTTATATTTTCTTAGTTCCATGGATTATTTTTTTGTGTAATGCCCAAATTCTGTTTTATAAAGTAGACACAGTAACATGGTTTTTAAGGATAAGCCAAATTGAGTTTTTATTGCATTTCTGAGTTATCATAATTGTTTAATTTTACACATCATTCCACATTTCAGGCTCCGGCTACCAGACCCATGTTGAGCAACTAGCTCCAGCTGTCCAAGAATTAGCAGAGCTGGAAACTCAAACACAGATGATTTACCTAAAACGACAATATGGCAAAGAATATCCTTGGACACGTTAGAGGAACTTAGCTATATATATGTATTTTCTACTAGCATATGAATAATGTTTACATTATGCAGTTTACTGTACTCCTTGTCAGCAGCACAACATATTTTAGACTTTTTCCCCAAGGTAAATATATAACCTTGTTCCATATTCTTATAATTTATGGATTTTGCTTGGAGAAAATTTTTGTGTTATGTTACTTAGAGCAGCTTGTGCTAATCCTAAGATAATGACTCAATATTGATCTTTACACTATTATGTAAACTGTATAAAGATATTTATTCAATGTTTAAAGGTTAATATACTTGCAGTGAATTGTATTGCTCTTTTTATTTTACCAAAGGCCAGTGTCATTTGTGCTCTAGTGTATTGAAAAAAGTTTGGGTTATTTTAGTCATAATTTATGAATATAATTATCTTTTTTTCTTATTGCTGAGTTTTGAATAAAAGAAAAAAATTAATATGTTTGTTATTTAAAGTAATGGTATTCAATGTTAACCCTTAAACGCCGAATGGACGTATTAAACGTCGAGTCAAAATGTCTCCCGTATGCCGAATGGACGTACCATACGTCGACTCAAAATTTTTTTTTTAAATTCGCGGAAAAATACTTATAGGCCTACCAGCCGAAAACTTTTGAATCACGCGCCTTGGGGGATGCTGGGAGTTCATGGATCGAGGTGTTGTTTTATTTACAATCGTTGCGCAGGCGCGCAAGCGCGAATTTCTTTCTTGCCGCACTAAAAAGTATCTGTGACACATCTCGGAAATTATTTCGTCACTTTGACGTAATTTTTGTACCATTTTAAATTAGCCGTTACGTGGAGTATTATATATGAAAATGTGCGCATTGTTATGTAGAATAAAACAAAAAAATACTCATGATTGTAGCTTTTATCAGTTTTGAGATATTTTTATATAAATAACGATAAGTGCCAAAATTTCAACCTTCGGTCAACTTTGACTCTACCGAAATGGTAAAAAAACGCAATTGTAAGCTAAAACACTTATATTTTAGTAATATTCAATCATTTACCTTAATTTTGCAACTAATTGAAAGTCTCTAGCACAATATTTTGATTTATGGTGAATTTATTAAAAAACTTTTTATCATACATGCGATTGTGGTAATGTTTGCACCATTTTAAAATTAGCCGTTACATAAAGTTTTATATATGGAAATGTGTGCAATTTCATGCACAATACAACTAAAAACAACCCATGGTTGTAGCTTTTATCAATTTTGAAATATTTTCATATAAAAATGATAAGTGACAAATTTTCAACCTTCGGTCAACTTTGACTCTACCGAAATGGTCGAAAAACACAATTGTAAGCTAAAACGCTTATATTCTGGTAATATTCAAGCATTTACCTTCATTTTGCAACAAATTGGAAGTCTCAAGACACAATATTTTGATTTATGGTGAATTATATTTGAAAAAATAACATTTTCTTTACGTCCGCGGTAAGCGGTAACTCTTCCGAAAAAATCATACGTGCGATTGTGGTAATGTTTGGACCATTTTAAATTAGCCGTTACATAAAGTTTTATATATGAAAATGTGCGAATTCATGTAGAATACGACAAAAAATAATTGAAGGTTTGTAGCTTTTTTCATTTTTGAAATATTTGCATATAAATCACGATAAATAGAAAAAAAAACCACATTCGGTCAACTTTGACTCGACCGAAATGGGTCGAAAAAAACGCAAATTGTAAGCTAAACTCTACAGTCTAGTAATATTCAGTCATTTATCTTCTTCTTGAAATAAATTTGAAGTCTCTAGCACAATATTTAGATTTATGGTGAATTTTAAAAAAAAAACTTTCCTTCCCTCTGCGCGCGGATTCTCCGCCACAAATCTCCGAAATGCGTACGTACCATTCTCGGAATATTTGCTCCATTTCATATTAGGCATTTCATAGAGTTTATATATGAAAATGTGCGCAATTTTATGTAGCAATAAACGAGAAAAAATATTTTGAAGGTTGTAGCTTTTCTTATTTCGGAAAAAAATTGCATATAAAAAATATATATAAAAAAATCGACATTTGGTCAACTTTAACTCGTCAGATATGGTCGAAAACTGCATTTGTAAGCTAATACTCTTACAGTATAGTAATATTCAATCATTTGTCTTCATTTTGAAAGAATTTGGAAGTCTCTAGGACAATATTTAGATTTATGGTGAATTTTTGAAAAAAATATTTGTTTACGTCCGCGCGTTACGAATTCATGCATTATTTTGTGATATTTTCTCTGTGTTGCTTTTATCATTTTACAATGTGTTATATACCAAAATGATTGCAATTTAGTGTACATTACAACGAAAAAAAAGTAACTTGTTACCTTTAACCGTTTTGCGCACAGCGCGATTTGAATACATTATATGAAATTTCGTTTTTTTTTTTTGTTTTTTTGCGCTACATATATCGCATTATTTATATATGATAATGATAATTTTTTTAATTTTTGATGGTTGCATACTAAACTTCAGCCAATGACAAAAAAAAGAAGCCAAAAATGAACTCTTAATCTTGAAAACTAAGCGCGCTGTGATTTTTTGAAAAAAATATTTTTTCCGCTTCCGCACTCACTCTGAAACACCTCCGGCACACGGGAGATTTTTTTTTTACCGCCTCGGCATTTAAGGGTTAATAAGTAGTATATTGACTGAAACCTTAACCAAACTTATAATATGAAACCCAATATACATGTATTACTTACCAGAGAAACCCTTACTTTATATTGAAATTTGTGAAACCTGCTGATAACTACATGTTGAAATATATGAAAGAGAAAAAAATCACCTTATATACAGTGAGCTGTGTATAGCCTCTTAGCATTTTGGACAAATAACTTCATGAAAAGAATTATTTGTCTGAAAGATCTGTAGAAATTGTATACATTAAGGGGGCCGGCCGGAACCCCTATACAGTGGTATAGGGCGAAATATGCAGTCATGAAAAAATTAATGGAGCTTCATATGGCAATTGAGAATACGTATACGAAATATTTCGTCAAAATTCCTCTTACTTTCGTAGTTACAAGGTAATTAGTAAACATAACTCAATAAGCCTAAAACATTCATCCATACAAGAAAATGCAATATTTCTTCTGTTATCGTAAATTTTGATAATTATTGGCAAAGAAATTGTGAGAAATGACATCTGTACAGATTCCTTGGCTCGCAGAAGCGAGTATCTGGTTCAAGTCAACCATGAATCAGTGCGACCATAGACTTTAAGTAGGTTAGACGTTCGAGTTTCACCTCGTGACTTTCGCTTGCTTTCACGTATGTTTATGAATGTTTCGGCAAGAAGTTCATCATGCCAATGAGGAAAAGACAAGCAAAACATCTCGCTAACATACAGACGAAGAAAAATCGCTCAAGCATTATTACAGAATATCATAATATACGCGTAGTTAGTGAAGAGAGAGGGGAGGGTTGCTTAGTAACGCCCCCTGACAGCACACGTCACACTATGCCCAAGGCTACGATCTTTGAGCAAAGAGATCTTCATTTATGATAAATAACATAGTTTGTTTTTTTAATACCCCAAAATGGACTATGAAATTTCATAATAATCATGATTTATTAAATTGTCTTTGTAAAAAGAGAGTACATCTTCGAGTTTCACCTCTGACATTCTCCTGCATTTATGTTTGTTTATCTCTGTTTCGGCAAGAATGTCATCATGTCAAAGAGGAAAATACAAGGAAAACATCTGCTAACATACAGAAGAAGAAAATTCGCTGTAATAAGCCGAGTTAGTGAAGGGGGAGGGGAGAGAGGGTGTTACGTAGGAAGGAGTGCCCCATCTTGCCTCAAGCAGTGCCCCAGGCTACGATATGAGCAAAGGGATCATCATTTATGATTAAATTATGATAATAAAATAGTTTTGGTTTTATTAAATACACAAAAAAGAAAATTATAAATTCATAATAATCTTATTATTAACATTGTCTCTATAGAAATACGAAGGAAAACTTTGAACGCCCGTATCTCAAAACTATACTTATTGACCTTCAAAGTCTATCTCCTCACTTAGTTTTAAAGCTATAACATTGGAATTTGGTATATAACTCAGAAAGACATTATAGAACAACCAAATAGAGCCCTTTTTTCCAATTTTTGTTTCGTCTTTTTTTTTTATAAATTTTTTTTCTCGTGATTTATATTTGGTTTATTTTTTTTACCATATTGAAAAATTCATATCTAGCAAAAAAATGACTTTTAGAAAAAAATCTCTCCATTTGATTGGAGGTCTACATCAGGTCTATATATGGTAGTAATCCCAGGCCTTAATATTAAATATCAAGGGAGGAGATAGAATTTGAAAAGTGGTTATTTTCGGGATAAATCGCCCTGGCGTCACAAAACCGAAGGTCAGAGGCGAAAATCATATGCGGTTTGGAGATGTCCCAAGTCACCTTATTAAGTGGTATGAATGTCAAAGTCCTGTCGTTAAAAAACGGCATTAGCCGGCCGGCCCCCTTAAGTTTTTGGAATCTTCTTGTAGGGTAGCTACAAGGTCTTTATTTAGTATGAAGACAACCTGACAGATGTTCTACACATGCAAATAAACAACCATCAGTCTGAATTTTTCCTAGGTGAAAAGATGTGCATCCTCAAAAATGTATGTACTAATGGATAAAGGTATTCTCATTCCCTTGAGCCTGAAATGAACCTTCCACTTTAGTTTATATAAAATGTTTGGAGATGTCAACAGATGGAAAAGTTTTATTGACAGAAATGTGGTATTTTGCTCAAAGAAAACTTTTTGGGGAATTTATGGGTTAGGCCCTTTGCACATCATATAGAAAGGAAATGAAAGAAGTGAGACCATTTCCCTCATAATATATTAAAAATCTTTATGAAAACTACGTAACATTCAGTTCATGAATGGCAGAACAAGACCTTCAGATCCTTGCTAACATATCTGGAAATTAATTGTAAAAGAAGTTTAGTCTTTGATTCTTGTGTGAGATTGCAGAGGAGGCTTTGATGAAAACTTCCTGGCCTCATGAGAGTGGATACAGAAATCTCTCTGGTAATTTTGAACTACATAATGTTTTTTTTCTTTATTTTTGGGGGAAGAAAGACTGATAACTGACATCATTCATGAAGATAGAAAAGAAATGAGGGTGATTATTAATCTAGCCCTGCAGTATATATAGAGAGAAATGGATAAGGTTTACTAAATGTTCTGTCCAGCAGATAATGTGAAATATGGGAATCAAAATAAAGGGATCATATTATTTCGTGTTTTGTCAAGAATGCAGCGTTTTGTGGTGGTAGAAAACACACTGCCAGTGAATTTTCCTAAATTCGTTGGGCAAATATACTAAATTCTACTTGTTTCATCTAGTATCTTTCAGTAGTTGGTATTGCAGTTATAATAAAAATGAAGTGGTAATACAACAGACCGAGAGGTTTGGTTCACCATAGGACTTAACATCTGTAATCATTAGACATCAGAGGTATTGACCTAGGCCTGTCGAATGAATTCTCTGGCTTTGATAAATGCAACTGAAAGACAGGCATTCAGCTCCATTTTCCATTTGCCAGTATGTGCTCCCAGACTTACTAAATCTCATAAGATTGTGTAGTACTTAATATTTCATGAAAAAGAACATCGCAGGGTCATACTGTGCCAGAGAAAATTAATGGTGAGTGTCCATTATATGTTTTGATAATTGAATTTCATTACAACTTCTGTGAAAGGTACAGAATTTCATTTAGAATTTTTTTCTCATACCATGTGAATATACATATCTTCCTCTTTCCATTGATGATTTTTTTTTTAGTTTTTCGTTTAAATTGGCAATACTTAAATTTAGCCCGGTCAAGGGTGTATGCATTAGCAATATGTTAGCCTAGACTGTGGGTGTTAAGGTCTATAATACTGGGAAGTGGAAACAAAATATCATCACCAAGACTTGAAACTACCTTTTATAGGCATTCAACAATTGTAATGACTTCAAACAAGTAAAAAACAGGGTTGGTTAAAGCAATTATAAAAAATCAGTATGAGAGCTATCTTGCAATACAATCTATAGGTATCTCAAAGTTTAGGTAATGGAACATGATGCAGAGAATAGTATATAGGGAATACTCACATTGCCCAATAATGGAAATGAGGTAGCCAATTGAAAAAAATATTACACATAAGATAGGTGCAATAACATGCAAGATTGTAGAATTTTGAAGTTCACGGCCAAAATATTTCTATAATTTTGCAAAAAAAAAGTGAAGGGGTAATCTTCCATTCAAAATTAAATTTCTTTTGTCAGATTAGTGAAGTAAGACCATATGTACATAAACCCTTATGGTGCAAAAATTCTGGGTAATTCAGTCTTCACTAATTTCTAGCACCTAGCTGGATCCAGTTAAATTGCAGATGAAAGGAAGGAATTTTGTGTGATCTGGCAACTAGTGCATATATCAGGTGAAGAGTGGTCAAGGACCACGCATCTACGCCACCGCGTAAGTCTTTTATTAACCGCCGGGGCGAGAGTTGTGGTTGATCTCTTTCAGCCTTTACCCGATTCATTGCCCATTTCGCTTGTATTTTAGTGTGTGTGTGTGCTGTTATGACTTCTGCTCCATCTCTGCCTCATCAAGGTGTGTGCCCTGGAACTCCAGGTTTTCCATGTTCTCGTTTTTTGGCTTCGGCTGCAACCGACCCCCACATCACTTGTAGTAGGTGTCGCTGTATCTAACTCCGTCACTCAGTCTGAAAATACAAGAAATGTAAAATGAAAAGCTTAATAGAAACTTAAGATAATGTACTTGGAGATAGGCTATAGCAGAAAACTTCACAACTTTCCATTTTTTTGCGGAGGGGCCCCCCATAATTTTGAAGCACCTGGTAGAATGGTTTCACCTGTAATTTCAAGCAGGCTCCCTATGTGGAGGTAAGCCAGCAACACCCTCCATACAGACTGGATAGAACAAATGATGACAATTAGATACTTTTCCTTGCCCTTTGTTGTAGTATAACAAACCTTGACTTGGGCCACTAGGTATGGAGTTATGTTGAAGGTTAGCAGGTTGATAAAAACATTTAAAATCTGAGACACTGGAGGAAAAAGATATTTCACTATCTATTTATTCCAGTCCTGTAGGAATGCTTGTCTTGCTATTGCCCGAGTGTCTAGGTTTGGAGAGATATACTACATTATAAGTTGATGGTACTCCCATGTAGCAAAAAAAGACTACTTTTGATGTGAAAGCAGGTTGCAATCACTTGAAAAGAGGGTTTGTCGTACATCCACTTGGTTGAAGCCACCCTCTGCCTCAATATTGAATCTACTGTCACACTGAGGAGCCCCATGAGGTGGATTGCTGACAAGTGTGAAAGCCTTGCTTGATTGATTTGAGATCATGACTGCATTGAGAGAAGCTGAGCAGGCACCAAGCCCCCTTGATACACATCATTATCATCATGTTTATGACCAAGATGATATGGGTACTTTTTGGAGGCTTATTTTGCTGAAGACAGATGGCTAATTCCAGGAAAATTGTTATAATGACCCTGTAAAATAGATAACCAAAAGAGTTTGACACAATAATAGAAAAATTGGATGATATATGTAGAAGTCACAAAGACTGGACTATTTTCCTATCCGGAGACTTTAACTTTCCTTTCGTAGGTGGGAAAGAATGAATAGGAGATTGTGGTTGTATTTATACATATAAAAAAAGAGAGTAATAGTAGTGCAGAAGATAGGCAATTCGGAAAACTATTAGATATGCTACTAGAATACAACATTCAACAAATAAATCACCTGCCAACAAGAAAGGAAAATACTGTAGACCTAGTATTTGTGAATTATGTTAAAGACATAATAGTTTATAGTGCGAGTATTTCAGACCATAATGTCATAGAATTAACAGTCCATTCCAAAGAAAGTGAAAACAGAGATAAGCAAGAGATGAAAATGTGGGAAGGATATGGAAAATACAATTCTACACGGAATATAAAATGGTCAGAAATAAATGAAGAATTAAACAAAGATTGGGATAACATATTCATAAGTGACGATATACGGGTAAATACGGATATATTATATAAGATATTAGAGAAATTAGTCGATAAATATATACCAAAGAAGAAAAGTAGAAATCAGTCATGCATACCAAGAGACAGAAGGATCTTGTTCCAGAAAATCAGAAAGTGGAAAAAAGGTCTTGCAAAAGAAAAGAATTCATGGAAAGTGATGGAACTAAGAAGTAAGATTGGAAGAAAAAACCCTAGTAAATATCAAGCCAAACTCCAAACTGTTGTACTCGTATGCAAAAAAGATGAATAAAAGAAGAATAGAAACAGGCCCTCTAAGAAATGAAGGGAGATTAACAAATGAAAAAAAGGAAATTTGCAACATAGCAGAAAGATGTAAGAGAGAATCTACCCCTTAGAATTGATAATGAAGATAATGATACAGAAATAAGGGATGAAAATAGTGAATATTTATCAGACATAGATATTAATGAAGCCGATATTGTGCAGGCTATTAATGAAATAATAAATGGATCAGCAGCTAGGCCAGATGGTGTCCCTACTATTTTGTTAAAGAAAGTAGTTCATTCTCTCGCAAAGCCGTTTGCAATATTATGTAGGCAAAGTGTAGATACAGGCAAGATTTATAATGAGAATAAATTAGCATATATTACCCCTACTTTCAAAAGTGGATCAAGACTAGAGGCAAGTAATTATAGGCCTGTGAGTCTCAACATCACATATGTATTATGAAAATGTATGAAAGGGTAGTGAAGGAAAATATGAAACATTTAATAAGAAATAATTTGTTTAATACAGGACAACATGGTTTTGTACCTGGAAAAAGTACACAAACCAAACTGTTAGTCCACCCTGAGAACATATATGTATAAAAATATGATAAATGGAAAAGAAACAGATGTGGTTTATCTAGACTTTGCAAAAGCTTTTGACAAGGTAGACCATAATATATTAGCAAAGAAAATTAGAAAACATAATATAGTGGACAAAGTAGGGGGATGGACAAAAGAATTTTTACACAACAGAAAACAGATAGTTATTGCAAACGATGAGAAATCGGATGAAGCCAAGGTAATATCCGGTGTGCCACAAGGTAAGGTGTTAGCTGCATTGCTGTTTGTTGTTATGATTGCAGACATAGACAGTAATGTTAAGGACTCGGTAGTGAGTAGTTTCACCGATGACACAAGAATAAGTAGAGAAATTACTTGTGATGAAGATAGGAACACGCTACAAAGAGACCTTAACAAAGTATATGAATGGGCAGAGGTAAATAGGATGGTATTTAACTCTGAGAAATTTGAATCAATAAATTATGGAGATAAAGAAGGAAAGCTTTGTGCATATAGAGGACCTAATAACGAGACAATCACTAATAAGGAAGCTTAAAGACCTTGGTGTCATGTTGAATAGGAACATGTTATGCAATGATCAAATAGTAATTCTCTTGGTAAAATGCAAAGAAAAAGTGGGAATGATGTTACGGCACTTCAAAACAAGAAAACCTGAACACATGATTATGCTTTATAAAACGCATATTCGTAGTCCACTTGAATGTTGCAGCCCCTCAGAGCTGAAGCCTTGCCGAGGATGGGGGTCTTAGGGTTCAGCAGCTGGGCTCTGAAGCCTGGTGGGAACTGCTTTCTTGCTGGGCCTTGGTGCCCAGCTGTTGATCCAACTAAATAAGTCAGCCCTTTTCCTTATACTAAAACCATTTCATCTCTGCTTCCTCCCCCTATAAGATAAGGATTTTATGTTGATGACTTTTGGCTTGGTTTTGGACATGATTTAGAATTATTCTTGGGATTTGAAGGACGGTGAGGATGGATGGCATGCCACCTCACCCGTAGAACTCGAGTACCTGACGTGGTCGAGCGAGGGAAAGTTAATGTCAAACCCTATCCTGTGCTGGGTCTGATCTCGACGGACATCATGACACCTTAGCCCTGGAGATAGGGTGTATATCTAGTAATTACCCCTAGGACAACCCTAATTAAAGGGATGACCCGTCCTCTAAGTGTGACTCCATGGTGGGTATGGGGAATATCTGGATGAACTATTTTTTCGTTATATGGCAACCCCCTTATTTCTGCTGACGACCCTATGCTTTCTTCAAAGGACTTGTCCATGGAATCCCTCCAAAACTCTAGTTTGGCTACTTTAGAGCCATATGTACCAAAGACTCTATCTCAAAAGAGAACATTTAAAAGAATAACTATGGAAGATATTTTTTCTCCCCCAGTGTGGTCTCAGTATAGCACACTCAAAATAAGCGAAGAAGTAACCCCTCTAAGTGACTTGGTTATATACCGTTCATTCTTGGCTGTGACAATCCCCGATTCTCAATCGAAAAAAACAATTTCATCGTAAAGGCTAAATCTGAACAAGAATCAACAAAACTACTTGAAACTACAAAACTTGGAATTCACCTTGTAAATGCTTCTGACGAGGCCCATTATAACACTAGAATTGGAACTATGTTGCTGGATAAACTTAGAATTCCAAAATGACACCAATGAATCTGTGTGTGAAACATTAAAAGAAGTCCTGGAAGATCAAAACAATGTTAAATCAATTATTGTTTATGAGAGAAAAAGTGCTAAAACTGGAAGAAGTCTGAAAATAGCTAAAATTATTTTTTCACAGCAAACAATTCCAACATATATGAAAATAGGAAACAAAAGAATAGCAGTTAAAGAGGAACATGCAAAACCTATGCAATGTAAGATTTGCTTGAAATTTGAACATACAGCAAAACGATGCAAGTCTTTGGGCTCGCCTGGATGCTTTAAATGTGGCTCCTTGGAGCACAGTAGTGATGAATGCACCTAACCTTAAAAATGCTTTAACTGTAATGGTTCGCACCATGCTTATGTAAGGGAATGTGTATATTTCAGATATTTCCAAGAACCCCTTACCAAATCAAGAAAATTTGGTATAACAGTTAAGGAGGCTAAGGAAGACATGAAAGAAGAAGGAATGCAGCTTCCTTGCAAAACATTTGCAGATACGCTCAAACACCAAAGCAAAATGATATCCAATGATGTCTCACAAGCTACCCAATCTTCTAACACCAGAAATCAAATAACTGTAAAAAAATCAGATGAAAATAATACCATGGAGATAAGTAACAAGTTCAAAGTACTGACCAACCTTGCAGTAGATGATCATCTTTATGAACAGGGAGAGGACATCTCTGATGATTTGCAACTTAACAAAGGCCAAAAGAAAGAAGAAAATATATCTCAAAAGATAATCCATGACAAAAACAAACCAATAAATACTGAAGAAATTGAGGAAATACTAAGAGAACTAGATGGACCAACAGAGATAGGAAAGAGACCTAGAACACACAGTGAACCATCTTCACCTAAGAACGAGAACAACCTTCATAGTCCGAATAGTAAATGTCTGAAAACTTCCAGTTCAGAAGAAACCATTGTTTGTACCACCCATAGCAAAGACCCTTCAGAAAATTATTCATTCGAAATGGTTTCACAGAAATCTAAGGAACCTACAAGAAAACCAAATTTAAAACAATATAAGTTACTAGTACGAGACTATGCTATGCCACCAGATTATAGCAAAGGTGCTAGAAGCAAAATTCCGTTGTACAGCAACAAAAATATCAAAAGTTCCAATTCAAAAACTAAAGTGGACACAGTTCTCTCAGCTCAGGGTCGTAAGACCGAAGAAAATAAGTAAAATTCACTTCAAAAAATAATGACACTCCCTCATTCATATTGCAATGGAACATTCGAAGCCTTAACAAAAACAAGTTAGTGTTACTTAAATTAATTGATGAGTATAGCCCAATTTGTATCTGCCTCAGTGAAACATTTTTGCCTATTTCCTCCAGTTTTACAAATAAATTTTACACACATTATCAACCTCAATCTGCTAATCAGCAAGGTAATATGATTCTCATTAGAAAAGATGTACCTTTCACAATATATGATCTTTCATCTAAAATAAATGCCTTAGCAGTTCAGATTCAACTAGAGGAAACTATAACGATTTGCTCTGTATATCTAAGTCCAAATAATAATATAGATTTAGAAAAGTTGAATGACTTAGTCAAGAAGCTTCCCCAACTCATTTTGACCAACAAACAAAAAGTTACTCTCACATAGATTTGTCCTTGTACTCACAAGATCTAGTAGACAAATATTTTTGGAACACTTATGATTTGTGTGGTAGTGATCATTTTCCTGTTTTAATTAGTATTCTGAATTTCACTGAAGAGATAGCAATTAATAAATTTAATGTTAATAAAGCCAATTGGGAAGATTTTAGTGAATGCACGAAGAATGTTCCATCATAGGATAATGATTTGGACATAGAAACTATTCTGGTTTTGTTTTTAGTTCTGGTAATTGATGCTGCAGAGTCATCTATACCATTTGTAGCACAAGTAAAGATTAAATGTCCAGTTCCTTGGTGGAATGGCAAAGAAGCCCCGTAGTAAAGCCCAAAGAAAATTTAAGAAGTCGAGAAACGATTCAGATTACATAGATTATATATGTGCTTTCCTAGTATTTTATGCACTTTTTTTTCCATAGGGGTGTAACTTTGCACACCGATTTTAGGTAGTTACACCAAGATTTTCTTTGTGCTTCATTAAATGTTCGTTTTGCTACAGCACATGACCTTTTATAATCTATAGTGGTGATCTTGGGATAGGTGGACCATCATTGGTGCTGATTATAATTGGAGAATGGTCACTGGTATGCCAGTCTTCACTTGTTCTCCAACTAAAATCAACACTGCAATTGAAGCTACATATTGAAAGGTCTATGCAGGAGACAGTGCCTGTCTGATTGTGATAATGGGTAGGTTCTCCAGTATGAAGAAGGCCTATACGTATCTTAATTTTCTAGTATAGATGCCATCATATTCCCTTTAATAGCAGACATCCCCACAAAGGATATCTGCCATTAAAGTCACCAGGAAGAAGAAATGGCTCTGGTAGTTGCCACAGTAAGTATATCAAGTCCTCTTGGGGGACATGACTATTGGGTGGAATGTAAAGGGAACATATAGTATATTGCCTTCTTAAATTAATTCTTACAGCCACAGCTTAAAATGGAGTATTTAGTTTTACTTGGTAGTGTGGAGTATCTTGACAGATGTAGATGAGGGATCCACCGTGATTTCCCACTTCTAAAACAAATTTGGTTCTGTAGTGAACATATTCCCTAGGACAAGGGGTATATTCACCTAGCATGGTCTTCTACAAACATATCCCTACAGGAGAATGCTCATAGAGCAAAAGAATTACTTCCTCATACTTTGCTCGCAGGCCTTGACAGTTCCACTGAATAATGGAAGTGAATATATTTATGTGTGGGACCAACATTATGGTTCCTTTTTACAAGACTGGGAGAGCTCTTTTTTTCTACTAGGGGAAGGCATTTTAATGGCCAGTTTTGTTGGCTTCTTGGGGGGAATTATCACCTTCGTAGAGCCAACATCTTTTCCTTCAGTGTCTTTGACACTGAAGGGTTTTTTAGCTTCTTCACTCTCCATCTCAATCAAGACGGAGAGAGCAGGGGTGTTCTCTAAAGAGACCACAAGTGTCTTGGTATTGCTGGCATTAGCCAGCTCTGCCTCTAATGAGGCAGAAGCACCAGCAAGGACTGGCACTAGGGGACCAGTATCTGCTGGTTTGTCCTCCAAAGAGGAGTTGGCACCAACAGAAGCTGGTATTGGAGCAGCATTCACTTTGGCCCCGCCTCCAAAGAGGCAGATGGTGGAGGGTGTCTCAACTGGCACTTCAGATTTACTCAACTCCATACTGGTGTCTTTCTTGTTGGTTCTTGTGAACCTTGTCTTTACATTCTCATCATCAATTGATTCTGATGAATCAGTTAGCTGTCTTTTTCATGATTCTTTATTTGACTCTAACGTTGTGCTCCTAACTTGGGTTTTTATAGTTGTCTCTTTCCTTTGCTTTCTTAGTTTTGCTACTACAGAGGCAAAACTTAGACCAGGTCTTACAATCTTTGCTTTGGCTCTCTCTCGTTCTTCCTTAAATGTTGTTCTTTCTATTACTCTGATTGCTTGGATTTCTTTTTCGAGTAAATATGCATCACACTGCTGAGATGATGATGCATGTCCCTCACCACAGTGAACACATTTACTAGGTTCCCTGGTGCACATACCATGCTCATCTTCTCCACAGTTGACACAGACTGCAGGATTTTCTTGCAATTTGGATTGGCACGATTGTAGAGTGTGTCCAAAATGCTGGCAATGGAAAAACCTTCTGGGTCTCGGGATGTACCGCTTTATCTGAAACCTATGCCAAGCTGCAAACATATTCTGGAAGTCTTAAAGCATCAAATGCCAATATTAAGGTAGGCTGAGGTATTCTATTGTTATCGACTTTCTTTGACATACTGTCCATCTTTATTACACCCTGGTCTTTCAATTCTGTTAAAAGTTTCTCCTCAGAGAAAGCCATCAACTGAGGGGCATAAATTAAACCCTTGCTGGAGTTCAGGGTGGAGTGGGGAGTATACACTCAACTGTAACTCCGCAAGGTCTGACAATCCCATCAACTTAATGCTCCCCTCTGGGGAGATGCTTTCTCCTAGGAGTATATTACCGTTTTGGGGTGATATTTTTGCTGTTTGCCACAACATTTCACGATTTCCCTGTGTACTTGAAATATGTTTATATTGTCACCTTCAAGATTCAAATTCAGGTATTTATTGAAAGAATTAGGTACAAAGACCCCAGGAGCTATTTCATACTTTTTATTTTTCTTCATTGCAAATGGTTCCAGTGTGACAATACTGGAACCAGATGCTTTTTGTTGAGAATTCCTGGCCGTATTCCTTCTTGCATAGCTTTGGGTCGTCAACTGTGTCCGACTGTCATTTGGCCCAGGGGTACTACATTGATCATGAAGATTTTTCATGAAAAATAAAGTTTGTTAAGAAAAGAAAAAAAAAAGAAAAAAAAACACTGTTGGTGATGACTGAAAAGGCACCACTGACTTTTCATGGGGCTCTATTCTTTACTAATGACACCAGTAGGAACCGACTCCCAGATGTCCACCCCTTACCCTACCCAAAGAGGGATGGCATCAACATATCAGAGAGGCACAAGTGTAAGCCTAACCCGCTTATTGGGACCGAGACTATTTCTAGAATACAATCATCCCCACTCTGACTATGTTGATGGGCATACCGGAAAATATGCCTAATAAAAGCCCACCCCTGGAATCCACGTGCTGATCTCAGGGATAGTTCCGCCTTCAGGGTGTCAATATGGCATCATATTAACACCCTTCACGTCCAAACATCATCGGATTGGGTGACACTCTCAATCACAGTTCCCACATTTAGTTTCGAACACGAACCCCAATCCAAGGCATGATACCCTTCCCTTTCATACAGACAGGAAATTTAATGAAAGTGGAAATATCCACACTATTTAAACCAAAAAACCTAGAAACAGAAGTCATAGAAGATGGATAGGAAGATGGAAGGGAGCTGAAAAATAAGGAGGAAGTAAAAACAAGAGTATAAGAAAAAGAGGACAGAGAGACATTTAGTGGCAAATGGGGGAGATTTGAGAAAAATCGAAAGAGAGTAGAAGAGGGAGGAATTAAGAGTATGAGAGAAAGGGTTGTAGGACTTTCCGACAGGACCCAGGCCACCTGTGGGAGTAGTAACACACTCCCACAGAAGCCAGAGACCCTGATCCCCTCACCCCGTAAAGGAATCCTACTCGAGGGGTGTGGACGAGTTGAAGATTCCCATCCAGACAAAAGTAGGCTAGAATCATATATACAGTGAATCGTTGGTTAGCTGATGCTGGCAGCCGCATATCTTCAGGGGGAATAACAGATGAAAGAGCTCAAATCAATGAAGCCTTGCTTCTCGTTAATTCGGAACACTGTGATGCACATAAAACTTTGAATTCTGTTAGTTTCAGAAAATTAACTAAATATGATGAATTCAAAATAATTTGTTTAACGCTCTGGGAGCCCGTTAGTAAAGAGGATACATTATGTAATATTACTAAGTTCCTAAACCCACAATATGAATCCATGGCAAACATCTACGCCTATGTTGAAAACGCCATAGATAAAATAACAGAAGACTTGAAGTCAACGAACATCGCCATTGGAGGTAAGACGCAGTTTGGTGATGGTGAAAGGGACTTAATTAGTTTAAGATACGTCTTAAACTACTTGTCATTTGGAACGATATATAATGCTCTAGGAAAAAATGAAAAGAAGGCTTTTCGGAACATTAAAATTGATCCCAAGAGTAGCAACCTTCAAACATTAAAAGCAATGAAGCAAGAAATACAGAAGGCAGAGATTGATTTTTCCAAGGAATTTGTATACATAGGGGTAATAGAACAACAAAGGCAGAAATGATAATCCTTCATATAAAATTAATAATAACGCCAGACAAGTAGGGAATAGATCCACTCCTTTTCAAAGCACCTCAGCGGCGTGGTTGGTATGGTATTAGCGTCCCACCTCGGTGGTCGCGGGTTCGATTCTTGGCCATTCCCTTGAGGAGTGAGAGATGTGTATTTCTGGTGACAGAAGTTCACTCTCGACGTGGTTCGGAAGTCACGTAAAGCCGTTGGCCCCTTTGCTGAATAACCATATTGGTTCCATGCAACGTAAAAGCACCATACAAATAAACACTCCTTTTCAAGGGAAATATGCCCAAAATACTAAAAGAAAGTGGAATCCGAACCAGAAAGGAAGACAGAATTATTCAAGGAAGGGTCCACCCATAACATATAAGCCTGCATCAATCTTCAAACACAAATTACTCAAGACAAGGAAACTATTCAGCTCAAGGAGCAAGACCAAAGGCAGCATGTTAAGACTGTGGGTATACCATTCATCCCATTAACGAATGCAGAAAGCCTAGAATCTGTGCAATTTGCAAGAAGGTCGGGCATTTAACTAAAAGCTGTTGGTTCAATAATAAGGAAACCAATAGGGAAGTAGTAGAATTAAGTAACAGTCGCCCTAACCCAAATAAGTCTCCAAGCCAGTGACAATTAACCCCTTCACAGAAGAAAGAAAGTAATTCCCTTCAAGATGATGAAAGAGGAAAAGAAGAAATAGCTAGTATGGAAAATGAAGGTTCATCTGCATTTTCCTACATAAATAGCAAGGAAGTAGTATTCTCCATGAAAAAAGAAGAAATAAACAGAAAGGATTTGCCTATTGTGAAGATTCCAATAAATGGAAAGACATGTACTGTACTTATAGATTAAGGCAGTACAGTGAATATAATAGATAAATCAACTTTAATCAGATATTTAAGCATTTCAGAAACTGATTTAGAGTCAAAATAAAGTTATAAAGGGAATAGCGGGTAAACAAATTAGAAGTCTAGGAAATGTGAACTTAGAAATAGACATTTTGTCATATTTGTCGAAAGTTTTCTAGTTCTAGAAGACAGATTTTTTCCCGCACAAGTATTATTCTCATTTAATGTGATGAGAAGATGTGGAATAATACTAGACAGCAGTGAAAGAAAGATTAGCCTGAAACAGGATAATCAGAAGAGCTTATGTTTTACGCTTGACGAAGAAAAGCCTCACCCAAATCTGATCAATTTGTCTGAGACAGTTTCGACAAGCGAGAGAGACATACGGGAAAAGTAAGATAAAATAGAAACAGATAGAAAATAGGAATTCCCACCATTACAGAATACAAAATCAATGAAATGTCCACATATAAATGATAAGTATATACTCAGATATAAGTAATTACTCAGATATAAATAATGGTGATCAAGGAAACTGAATATAACGAAAAATCAAGATGTCTTTACAGATACCTATACAGATACATTTACTAATAACTGCAGCAATGTAGTAATGAGTTACGAGAATGAAGGAAAAATACTAAATGAAGTATTGCTATTAGGTCAAATAAAGAAATCAGATATAAATATTAAAATAGAAGTAACAGAAGAAACCGCTGAAAATGTAGAACTTTGTTATTTTTCAAACAGAAGATGAAGAGATATGTTGCGTTAGCACAGCTGATGATAATAAAGTACAATTTATACTCAAAAGAGTATAAATTGTTAGCACAGCTGATGATAATAAAGTACAATTTATACTCAGTAGAGCAGTAACTTTAAATCCAAAATGCTTAAAAAAAATATATTTAAGAGCAAAGGAGAACGTAAGGGCTAAAGATGTTCTATTATTGAACGATGAATTGCCATATTTTGTCAGAATGGATAATTCCCCAGTCCACATGAAAGGTGATAATTGTGAAGCTTATGTCCAAAACTATTCAGATAACAAGCTAACACTATACGCAGGCACTGTCTTTTGCATAGGAATACGTATTAACAATCCTTTACTAACAGTAGAAGAAAAAAGCATTTTTCTCTCTAGATGGCCAAAACTCTCAAATAAATCAAGAGGTAAATAAAAAAGATTTTCCAGAAAATAGAAACATGTTAATTGAGGTGCTAGAGAAATACAGAAATGTAATACCGTAGAAGGAAATAAACTAGGAATAACAAATTCCTACAACGTAAGATTTTTTAGATGATGGAGCCAAGCCATTTTTTATTCCTAATTACAGATAAGCCAGAGACCCATAGTTGATAATTTGATAGAGGAAATGAAAGATGGAGTAATAATTCCTTCTAAATCTCCAGATAATTCTCCATTGTTGCTTGTTCCATAGAAAAATGGCAGTTGAAGACTTGTAATAGACTTCAGAAAGTTAAACTACAACACAGTTCCAGACAGAATGCCGATGCCGGTAATTCCGGATATGTTAGCTCCGTTACGAGAGGCCAAAATATTTTCATCCTTAGATCTGCTTAGTGGATATTGGCAAGTACCTCTCAATGAAGAATCCAAACAATTCACAGCCTTCAGCACACATAAAGAACCTTTGCAGTTCGAAGTAATGCCATTTGGACTCACATCAGCCCCATTTACATCCGTCAGACTAATATTACAAATTCTAGGAGATATAGAAAATGTTGCTGTATACTTGGACGATGTTATCATTTTTAGCAAAGACTTAGAAAGGCATCTCGGAACATTAGAAATGGTCCTAGAGAGTTGAAGAATGCAGGACTAAAAATTAAATTAAAGAAATGTCAATTCCTGATGAAGTTATTAGAATACTTGGGGCATGTAATCAGTGAAGATAGGCTGCGTGTGCAGGCCGGTAAAATAAAGTCAATAATTGATTATCCAGCTCCCATTAACTTGAAAGCATTAAGAAGGTTCCTAGGTATAGTAGGTTATTATAGTCCTTTTATCAAGGGTTTTCCTACTATAGCCAAACTTTTGACAGAACTAACCGAAAAGAATGTTAAAAATGAATGGAAGGATGAACAAGAAACAGCCTTTCAAACATTAAAGAGCAAAATGACCAGGAACCCTGTTTTAATCTACCCAGATTTTTCCAAAGACTTTTACTTAGCTTATGATGCCTCTTGTACAGTGCTAGGAGCTGTATTATTACAAAAGACCAAAACTAGGATGAGGGCAGTAGATTATGCTAGTAGAGTTTTAAACCAAGCAGAAAGACATTATAGTACCACAGAAAGAGAGTTTTTAGCTCTATATTGGGTTTTAAAGAAGTTTAGATACATACTTTTGTGACTTGTTTAAATGGAGAGCCTTACCAAATAACATGAAATTCAATAGATGGTTTATTAGTGTATTAGACTTTACCCCAGAATTCAGATATATTCCAGGAAAATTTAACACTTTGGCAGATGCAATATCCAGATCTCAAGAAGAAACAGAAAAATGCATTACAACTAATAACTTTTGTTTCAGTTGTCAAGTTGTAGATTTAGATTTAGAAAGAGTGAAAATACGACAAGAAAGAGATGCAGAAATCTGACAAATAGTAGGACAGCTATTACTAGATGAATCCTTAAAACCTGATTTTCAATTAATAAATAAAACGCCGACAGAGAAAAATGGTTGTTCTCGACTATATAACCCAAAAACACTAACCAGGGAAGTTTTAGAACTAACACACTCATATAAGTTAGCAGGACATCCAGGAATTAAAAAGACAACAAGAATCATAATCAGAAATTATTTTTGGCCAAATTGTAGTGAAGATGCCAAGAACTTTGTACAAAACTGTTTAGTTTGTAATCAACATAAAAGGTAACGTAAATCTCAAAGCTTCACTGGAAAAATAGCCATCAGAATTAAATCCATTCCAAGTAGTAACTATGGACTTTTTAGGTCCATTTCCCAGCACTATTAGAGGAAATAAACAAATATTAGTCATTTTAGACTATCTAACACGATGTGTAGAAATAATACCAGTAAGAAACAGATGTAGCTACAGTAGCAGAAGCTCTTAAATCTAGTAGAATTATCACAAGACATTCATGCCCACAAGTTCTTCTTTCTGAAAATGCTGCTGATTTTACTAGTGATCTTTTAAAGAAAATATGTGAATTTTAGTAAATAAATAAATGTCAAATAACAGCTTATAAACCAAGTTCTAATGGAGCAATAGAACAAACTAATCGTGAAATAAAAGATATCCTGAAAACTTTAGGGAGTCCATAGACAGAAGATTGGGACTTAGCACTAGAAGACGCACAATTCACGTTGAATAATACTGTAAGTGAAACAAAAGGAGAATCTCCACATTATTTGCTATATGGTTATCAAAAGAGACTATCTAACACATTATTGGACGATGCGACACTACCCAAACATACTTATAATTATGTTGATTATGTTGCATGGAAAACCAGACGTACTTACGAGATAGTCATGAAAACAAGGGCTAAGCTAAAAGAATTTCATGAGGCTCATGCCAAGTATTATAATAAAAAGGCCATCAAACCAGACATTACAGTGGGTTCCCAAATATACATAAGGAATCACATTCAAAAAGGACCAAATGTAAAGGTTTCTCCTAAGTTTACTGGAGCATATAGAGTTATAGAATTGCTGAAAATAAACAAATATAGAGTAATCAATAAAAGTGATTTAAAGGAAAATGCAGTCCACTGGAATCATATAAAAGTCGCAAAAGCAGATCCATGATCCACTGAATTTATAGATAACATAAGACAGGAGAAAGCTGTAGAAGATAATAAAATTATGGTCAATAGGGGGTATAATCTCCGAAATCGACAGAGTTAGATATAATGTAAAAGGAAAAGTGTTTGATTGGTGTTAGACAGAAAGTATATGTGAAATTTATATGAAGAGAATCTGATAAAAGTCTATTCTTACATATCCAATACAAGGCTCATCGTAACCTAAGTTATAAATGGACTCCTCTCTTCCGATGTGGAGATAAGAAAAGGACCATTGTACAAAAGACAGGGAAAAGTCAAAATGATCAGAGACTTAGGAATAATTTCTATCGACCTAACAGCAGTGTTAAATAGTGAAGAAGAACAGCGACTCAGTGGCGTGGTTGGTATGGTGTTAGCGTCCCACCTCGGTGGTCGCGGGTTCCATTCTCGGCCATTCCATTGAGGAGCGAGAAATGTGTATTTCTGGTGATAAAAGTTCACTTTCGACGTGGTTCGGAAGTCAAGTAAAGCCGTTGGTCCCGTTGCTGGTAACCACTGGTTCCATGCAACGTAAAAGCACCATACAACCAGACTAACAAACAATAGTGAAGAAAAATTAAGCCAAATACAAACAGATATAAAGCCAATAATACAGAAGGGTATAATAATAGTGTTATACAATTGTTAGAAAAATTAAACACAGACAGAAAATACGGTGAACAAGAGATCCCTCCTGTTCTACATTTGCTTCGGTAGCAACTCCAAACAATGTGTTCAAAGCAGTTCCAATGAAGGGTAAGAGGGATCTCTTTGATCTCTTGTTCACCGTATCTTCTATGTCTGTTTAATTTTTCTAACAATTGAATAACACTGTTATTGTACCCTTCTGTATTATTGGCTTAATTTTTCTTCACTATTTAACTGTTGTTATGTCGATAGAAATTATTCTTAAGTCTGATTATTTGGACTTTTCCCTGTCTTTTTAAACAATGGTCCTTTTCTAATCTCCACCTCGGAAGAGATGAGTCCAGTTAGAACTGGAAAAGTGGGCAGTCGCAAGAGGCTCAGGGATAAATAAAGTGATTAACTCACACAATCAGAATTCAGAACAAATGGAAAAACTGAAAATTTTTATAAATCAAGTCATTCAGAATGTAACAAAAGAACTGAACAAGTGATATTACAGGAATATAAGAAAATATTAAATGCCATTCTGCTTACTTATAAAGTTAATTTGAGCCCAACATTATTCGCTCCTAAAGAGTTAGAAGACATCATCAAATTTTGTGTGAAGAGAAACACTTAAAACCACTTGTGAAAGATTTATTCATGTATTACAATTTAATAAGTGCCAAAGTGATTTATGATAAATTGATTTTAGGTATACCTTTCAATACTAGGATCACAAACTCATTAGTCACTTTATACCCATTTCCTATGATAATTAACAATCAAATAATCGTTACAAAAGGTGATATTAAACATTACCATTACCATTTTTCACTGATAAACAATTTCATGAGTGTATATTGCTCAAATCTAATGTGTTTACAACATACGAATTCAACAAACATGTGCCATATAAAAATTACTCATATAAGATAAAAGGCTTCAAATTGTCTCAATTATAATGAAAACTTGAAAACTTGAACTATGTTGATGACTTATTCTACTACAGGAAATTGTATCCCCAATTTTATCATTAGTAAATCTAGTGGTAATAATAATAACAACTGTTGTTTTGGTTATCATGATAGTAAGAAAACTATTAATTAAAAAAATTACAAAGGATATTGACAGAAATTACAAGAAATTATCCATAATTGACAATTTATGTTAATAATTTGATTTGCTTATTTTATACTTGGTAATAATTTGATATGCTTATATTTTTCTCCTATATTGGGGAAAGTTTTTTTTTAATTGTGTCCATTACTACCAATTGTTGCCAATATAGTTATCATAATATCCATTGTTATTGTATTTGGTTGAACATTAAGGACAATGCGTGGTGGTAGCCGAGTGATGTAATGTTAGTTAGGGAAAATTCAGATAGATATAGAAAAAGAGAGAAAAAAATCCACTGATAGACAGATGGATAGAAAAAGAGAATAAAAGAAGAGAGAGAGAGAGAGAGAAGGGTACTGTGAGCAACGAAAGTGTTCTCGTAAAATCCCAAAGAAGTGAGATGTTCATCGAACTGAATAAGTGATTGCAACATTTTCTCTCTACTTGATAGCGTCGTGTTCGGAGCACAAAATAAGAGGAGAAGCCTAACTGGCGACCGAGAGAGCGTGTCCGCATGATTCCATGACAGACGTGGCGTCACTCACTTTCCTTCCAGAGATCGGTAGAGAGGTAAGACGAGTTTTGGTTGCGCTCTCATTTCGCCGGCAGATCCTGGCCCCCTTCGTTTTTGTAGGTAATAATGGTAGAGTGTCGAAGACGTTAACTCGGGTAAGGCCGTGTGTGCAGAGAGGTGCATTTTCTTGTGTTCCCCAATTTGTGTCGTTTACTTTGGTATTAGGCATGAACTTGTAATTTAGGTCAGTGTTCCCTTAAGGCTCTGCTGTACTGTAAGGGGACAGAGTGTAGAGTAAGTAAGAGTAGATCATGAGATTGTCTATACTTTAGTTTTGTAATAAAATTTGTAAAATTCTGCCTCCATTTTTCATTGGTCCTGTGAGTTGGAGTTATCCCCGTTGCGAGGGAATAATTCGCAACACTGTCAGTAAGTAATTAAGCGCATTCGTTGCTTTATTTAAATAACTTTTCAACTCTCACCGGAACCAGAACATTTCCGGTGACGTCATTAGTCACGCCCCATCAAGGAGGTGTTAGGATTAATTTCCACCCGAACAGGTGTGGTAATGGACGTGATCAACCAATTAAGATCACCAGAAGAGTAAAAGAAAAAGTCCGCCAACTACTGAAGGAGGAACTTCTTTGGAGAGAGGTCGAGAGAGAAGCAGAGAAGGAACAGAGTTTTCCAGAAGGTGAGGTGGCAAGACTCACCAAGCCGTGGGGAAGAAAGCTTCAAACATCAAGACTTCACCTCTACTCTCAAGTCAAACTTGTAAACTTTACTGTATATTTTTATGAATGGGAATGAAGTAAGAAATACAACGTTGTGTCTTTCTAAGCATCCTGAAACTACAAGAATCCAAAAAATCTACAATCTACATTATAAAATAAAAAGACTAGTATTGTACAATGGTGTCATACAATACAAGTAAAATAAAAAGGAACAAATATAAACTAATCCTTGCATTTGTGACAGCTGAGAACAAGCAATAAAAGCAAGTGTATGACATTATCATCACCTTCCACAAAACCCTTAACATTTCACCAAACTAATTCAAAACTTCACTGTCCAGTAAATATCACTTCAATTTAGCAATAAAACTGACACAACAATCAAACGCTAAAGTACCATCCCCGTAGCCTTTTTACACAATATATGTAGCGACTGTACAATTCGCTGTTCCAGTAGTGGCCTTAGGATGGAATGGAATATAGAGTTGGCAAAAGGCCAAGAACTGTGACCTATGAGGTCATTCAGTGCTGGAAGGGAAGTTAAGGGTAGGTGGGTTTGAAAGGTGAAACAGGAAGAAACCCTCGCAGTTGCACTTTGAAATAATTGTGTAGAGAGGGTGGGTAGCAAGATGGAAGAAAGATAATATAAATGGAGGTATAGAAAAAGGACTGAATGGGGTTGTAGCTAGGGGCCGAAGGTATGCTGCAGAGAACCTTTAGTAATGCCTACAGAGGTCTGTGAGTGCAATATTCTCCCTACAGGGACAGCAAAACATCCCTTTGAATAACGAGACTACAAACATGCGTTATGTACACCAAAAACAAATAAATAAAACGTTAGAACTTGTCTCAACGTATGTAAATAACCAATTCAGGTTCTTAAGCAAAATCTGTGATTTTGCATCGCTCCTACAAAGACCAAAACTAGACAATACAAAACCAAGTTGCCACATACTGCAATATGTACTTATACGTCCCATGCTCTCACCGCAATCAATATCGCCAACAAGCACAAGCTGCAAAGGAATCAAATTATAAACCAAGGTCCGGTTGGTTACCAGCGGTTACCAGACAGAAAGCTGGTCAGTCACTTCCGTATAATCAGAAAGGAAGAGAAAGCCTGTAGAGTCCACTATGAAGATTTGAAAGAGAGAGAGAGAGGGGGAATATACTACAATTTGGGACGAAGGCGAAGCACTGGAGCTTATGACGTCATTCCGCGTTGGAAGGAAAACTTCAGAGTTGCACTATAAATCAATTGTTAGCTGAGGGTGGAGAGTAAGATGGAAGTAAGCAAATATGAATAGAGGTGAACTAGGGGCTGAAGGGACACTGCAAAGAACCTTGAGTAATGCCTAAAGTGCAGCAAGAGAGGTGCACTGTTGGCTATTAAATTTTGAGGAAAGATCCCTACACTCATCCATTTTTACATCACTTTTGCAGAATTGGTGGGTAGACCAAGCTTTCTGCAGGCCTCTGATAAATATTTACAACCTCTGCAAGGACAGTGAATTATATGCAACAATAGCAAAATCAAAATTAAGTGATATTCATCTCTACGTACCACTGCTTTTTAATAACGACCCGTGAAACTGCTCAACACTCCAGCAGCCATACAACTGTACATGTCAATAAAAAGAAAACCACAACTCATGGGTGGAGTATCAGTAATATAACGAAACCAAGAAAACAATAAAAACTAGACTTTTTGAAATCAAATAAATAATAAAAACTCAACTTTTCTTGATAAAACAAACCTAGAGAGCTAATTTACTTATAAATGTTCCCCACCTCAAAGAAAAAAAATTATATACGTATATTCTTTAAAGGAATGTTTTGCTAGTAAACTCATTCCTCATTTTCTTATTTTATCTTTTATAGTTTTGTACAAGAGTATTCTGTCATGTAAGTTAGTTCATCAAATTTACAAGACAGAATTCTCTGAGGATTCATGTGCTAAAAAAACACTCGAGAATCGCCGAGGATGGCTGATGAAAAGGACGATCACAAGACTTGTCTTCACAGCTACAAAGAAATAGCCCTAGTGAAGGATTCTGACTGGTCACCAGTTGATGAAGCTTTGTTATGTTCCAGAGGCATTTCGATCTTCTTGGCCCAGTCGATAGGGTTGATTGCAGGATGGGTGTATGGGAGGTGGGGGGACCTCCCATTGCTGGTTGCTGCTGGGGGGAGCAGCAGTGAACACCCATCCTGCAGTCAAGCCATCGAATGGGCCGAGAAGATCACAGCTCCTCTGGAACACGATGCAACATCACCAACTGTTGACAAGTCAAAGTCCTCCACCATGTTGGTTAATCAGGGACTGCTTCTCTTGTCGTTTCTTCCTATTTTCCTTTAGTGTCCGTCCTCTTCTTTATCCTTCCAGCTTTCTTCCTGTTTACCTTCTTTGTCTCATCCTGAGAGCTGGGCCTCCTTCCTCCAAACAGCTATTGGTGGCTCTCTGGCTTTTCAAACAGCTGTTGGCTCTCAAACTGAGAGCTCGTCCTCCAGCCTCCGAACAGCTGTTGGCTCTCAAACTGAGAGCTTGTCCTCCAGCCTCCATATAGTTGTTGGCTCTCAAACTGAGAGCTTGTCCTCCAGCCTCCAAACCCTTATGTGGGGATATGCTAATGTCCTGAAGTTCTTCATTCATCTCCATTAATGACGTCTTTCAATATGTGCTTGAGGCCCTCCCACTGTTCCCTGTAATCCTGCTCCATCTCCTGCTGGGCGTTGCAGAACTGTGTATGTTGTTTCTCTTCTCCCTTGCGTGCCTTTTCACAAGGGTCTTCGTCTCTCCCTTCGTCTATCCTTCCTGTTCTTTCAGCACACTTTTCCAGCTTCTCGTTTTTACTCGTATCGTCTACAGTTTCATGCTCATGTTCTAGCGCAATGTGTTCCAGTTGGAAATTCCTCTGAGCGGTTCCATGGAGGAGCATCATTAACATGTATTTGTCATGTTCTCTCAAAGCATCCTCCTGTATTCGTAGCTGCTCTCTGAAACACTTCTCGTCTCTCATCCTATTTTCCTTCTGTGTTTGGCACTCCTCTTTCAGCTCTTCGCAATCCTTGAGAAGTCGCTGCACTTCCAACTGGGCTTCACTCTCCTTCTTTCTCAGGGATAAGATGTCTTCTTCCTGACAATCTAGCAAGCGCTGGAGGCACTGTTCTTGACGCAGAGCTCTTTCCAAGTTATCTTGGAGTGTCACATTATCCTGTTCAGTTTCTTCCAGCCGTTTCTTCGTTACTTCTCGTTCCTCTTGAGCTTCCTCCAATTCCTTAGATTTAGTGTCGAGGGATCCTTTCAGCAGCTCTGCTTCCTTCTCTTTCTCATCTAAAGCATTCCTTAATGTTTCATTCAGCCTACAGAAGTCCTCATTCTCCAGGTAAAGCAACTGATTGAGATTTTCATTTTCTTTCAATTTGAGGCTGAGCTCTCCTCCCTTCTGCAAAGTGCACTCCAGCTCTCTTCCTATCTCAACTAAAACATTCCTCAAGGCTTCATTCTGCCTACAGAAGTCTTCATTCTCCAGATCAAGCAACTGGTTGAGATTTTCAGCCTCCTTTAATTTGCGGCTGAGTTCTGCTCCCTCCTGTACAGTGCGCTCCAGCTCTCTTTCTTTCTCAGCCATCTTCTGTTGGAGAACCCTTCCCATCTTGCTTTCCTCCTCGGCTCTCTCCTGTAGGTGACTCTCCAGTGCCACTATTTTCTCCCGCTGTTCTCTGTCGACCTCTTCCATCTTCTGTACTTCAGCTAAAGCGAGTTTTAAGTCCGCTTCCAACTGCCGATTTTCATCTACAAGTTTTTCATTTCGCTGAAGCAGATTCTCGATTTTTATACCTCTGGCGTTCATTTCATTTTCCTCCTGTGCTCTCTTTTCCAGCAGTAGATCTTTCTCCACTAGCTGACGTCGAAGCAGTTCGACCTCTTGCTGAGCTCCCATCCAGAGGTTTTCCATTTTACGTGCGAGATCTTTACAGTTATCCAAATCCTTCTCCAAGTCCAGCTTTTCTTCTTCCATCTGTTCTAGACCTTGTCTCAACAAGTAGACTTCTAGACAAGGCTCCTCCATGCCTTCCTCCTCCTCCTCCTCCTCCTCCTCCTCAGCGTCCTCGAAAAGTTCCATAACTAGACTGTCCTCAAGTCTAGCTTCTTTGTCAGTCTTTTCGAGGAATTCCGTAGCTAGACCTTCCTCCTCCTCCTCCTCCTCAGTTTCCTCAATGTCCTCGAATAGTTCCACAACTAGACTGTCCTCCAGTCTAGCTTCTTCGTCAGTCTTTTCGAGAAATTCCGAATCTAAATCTTCCTCCTCCTCCTCCTCCTCAGTTTCTTCGTCAGTCTTCTCGAAAAATTCCGTATCTAGACCGTCTTCCAGTCCAGCTACTTCGTCTAAGTCAGTATTTGAGTCATCGTCAGTGTCATAGAGTTCTTCCATATCCATATCCATACTGTCGTCCACGTCCATTTCGTCATCTTCGGGGTCTTCATTATTCATTTCCATGTCTGCCAAATTACGATCTTGAGATCTTGAAAGATTGTAAAACCAGTACACAGCAAACGCCAAGCCTGCCAACAATACCATCCCAGGGATGGCGACGGCAAAAGCTGGCGTACCAAAGCCGTTAGATTTTTCCACGACGATTTCTGGATGAACAGAATCCGCCATTTCATGATGAATATTAGTGTCCTGTGCGCCAACATGAATCGATTGAAACCCTAACAAAGCTACAAGGTCCTCAACGATTGAAGCGTACAGGTCACACCACACGATGTACAAGATTGTTAGTAAAAAGCAATATGAAGCAAACATGATTCAATGCTATATATTTAACACTCTCGCTGTCTCCATGCTTAGTTTTTCAAACGGACGCCAGATTCGGGATCCGAAGGAGAGAGAGATAGAGATTGCTCCTGGAGCCAATGTCTTCATTCTAGGAAGGACTCCGGAATGGGCTTCACGGAAGGATGGAGGTCCTCTTTCTCTCTGTACTCTATGTACGTATGTGACCGGTAAAAATGTTCTGTTATAACAGAATTCCATCTAATAAAAGAAGCCCATAAAAACCAAAATATAGAGAAAATAATACTATATTTCAGAGACTGCTGTCTCCCTCTTCTAACTTTTTTAGCGAGCGGATGGCTATCATAAATCTACGGGGAACAGGATATTTATCATGAAGGTCAGTTAAAGCATTTAGTAACACTCCTTTTAAACATATCTCTTCACGGCTGTAATTTTTGTCAGATATGAGTTTATCAAAATTCCTTATGAAGTCTAAGTTGTTCTTACGGTCTGGCATAAGGTCAAAGGATAAGTCTGTGAAATATAGTATTTTTCTCTCTATATTTATCATGAAAGTCAGTTAAAGCATTTAGTAACACTCCTTTTAAACATATCTCTTCACGGCTGTAATTTTTGTCAGATATGAGTTTATCAAAATTCCTTATGAAGTCTAAGTTGTTCTTACGGTCTGGCATAAGGTCAAAGGATAAGTCTGTGAAATATAGTATTTTTCTCTCTATATTTTGGCGTTTTTATGGGCTCCTTTTATTATATGTATATATCTATGTATGTATGTATTTATAATCATGTCTTTAGTCTTTGCTCTCAGTAGTCTTCACTTCTATGAGAGAGAGAGAGAGAGAGAGAGAGAGAGAGAGAGAGAAATTTACGAGGGTAAAACTGTCGAAAAATATAACAAAAGTTGCATTCCATTTTCGAAAAACTTTTGCAAGATAGAGAGAGAGAGAGAGAGAGAGAGAGAATTTACGAAGGTAAAACTGTCGAAAAATATAACAAAAGTTGTATTCCATTTTCGAAAAACACTTTTGCAAGATAGAGAGAGAGAGAGAGAGAGAGAGAGAGAGAGAGAGAGAGAGAGAGAGAGAGAGAGAGAGAGAGAGAGAGAGCACGAAACCTGAAAGCACTGAATTGATTTCAGCCATTCATTCAAGTCACCAGATGAATATAACCTGCGGGTATTTTTTTTTTATTTATTTCCACACTGATTCTCTGATCGCAAAATATATGACGTAATTCTTGATCTGTGACGTAATTTTTTTTAAAGACCTTCCTTTGTCTCTGGGCAAAAGCATCTGCTATTAATATGGTCACTGGAAATGCGGTTTGGGTGTTTATGTTCGTTCTAATAGTGAGATGACAAGAATAATATATTATTATTATTATTATTATTATTATTATTATTATTATTATTATTATTATATGAATAATTTTCCTTTATTGTTACCTAATAATAAAGGTAAATTAATAATAATAATAATAATAATAATAATAATAATAATAATAATAATAATAATAATAATAATAATAAAAAGAAATAATAATCATAATAATAATATTATGATTATTATGATTATTATGATAGCTAGTATTCAGTGGCATGCAGTTCCTAGGCGACAATGACCAATGACCATCAACCATTGCCTAATGGACTTAAACAACCAAGGTCATCTATCAAGCATCATCAGTCAGGGCTATTGTGACCGAACATCCTTTTCACCATCTTGCTGAGTGGCAGAAGAATTTCAGAGGTCCTTTAACTAAGTCAAATGGAGTTCCAGCAAATGATGATGATGATGATGAGTTAGTTGTTAGTCCCACAAATGCCGAGCCTTAACATAACATAAAGGATAAAGGTTTCATTACCATAAACTACTTGAATGTGGAGTAGTTGTGTTTATGTCTGGGAGCAATGATTTATTTATATGTTTGCAAATGCTGGAGCAAGTTTTTTTTTTATTTAATATTTGTTTTCATAATGCAAAATCTAACTATCACTCAGAATAACATACGATTTACAATTGCATCCAAAACTGTCTTTCTAGTTAGAAATTTCTTTAAAAATGACATCTTAAATCAATAAAGTAATTTAATTTTTATTTGCACTGATACAAAATCTCCCAAGGAAATATCATGGCATGAGTGTGCTTTAGAGAAATACTGAATTTCTCTTCCAAGTAGCGACCTAGTGTCAGCAACGAGAACCTAAATGTTCTTTCTACCAGTATCTATATGACCTGTCTAGTGTTTGTTGCCGAAAGTGTGTCCATTCACAGGATATAAATGCATATCATACATGTGTGTGTGTGTGTATATATATTCATCTACAATGCTACCTTTTATATAAGGCGCTAGAATTAAAGGATAATTGTGATCCATAAGTATTGCAAATATCTTTTCAACGCTTCTTTGCATAAACTTTAACTTCTGTTAATTGAAGTGGTTCCTTAAGGTTAGAATTTTTATAAATGGCAACATATCTGCCATCAACTCCACTGAAGTAGGAACAAATGATATGTCCTTGGTCGAGGCTGTAAGGTCCTTGGTAAGTTGCCATGAGGATGTAGGAAGAGAAGTTGCCATCTGTCTTCAAGGTTGATCCTATTCGAACCTGTACAGTAACAGTCCTCATTAGTAAATTAGTGCCCAGTGTTCTGTGGGGTGAGCAGCCAGATTAAAATGAATGGCCAATGGATAACAAAGAAAAGACGATTTGAAAAACGACAAGGGAGGAAGACTGGTGTCACAATTAAAAGGATAACTTGTAATAAGCAATTCTCTTGTCAAATAAATTCAAGTAAATGTAAACGAGTCATATCTCTTTTCTTAGTTAACCTCAAATGATTACGGTAAACACAAAGTTAGTGTTTAATTGTAAATTATATGTCTATTACTTAAATCTATTCAAACATGTTACATAGTTAAATAGATAAATGTGATTTTGGGCAGAATTTCTAGCTGATGATAAAGAGCATTCTGTCAAAGTCAATTTTTGAAATAAAAAGGTGCTAACCATAAATGTCGCAACGTCTCTCTAACGGCTTCCATTATCTCTTTCATAATTAAATGGCTCCAAAAGTATCCTCTATAGCATTCCGCCTTTCCCATGACTTCATCAATTATAGTAGGTAGGTGTGGGTTGCAATTACCTTTATCTTGGAGTTCAAGAACCTTTCTATAAGTTTAAGGACATGTGTCCTTAAGAGACACCTTGTGCCCAATCTCAACACTGATTAGAGTCACCTGAAAGATTTACTGTTTCTCGCAAGAAGAAGAATTTAAAACGAATCTGTACACATAAGCAACAAAAGCTGGACGTTACCTAATTGCACAAGAATACCCAGGAGCTCTTCCCCGAATGATATATATATATATATATATATATATATCTAATAAAAGGAGCCCATAAAAAACACCAAAAATATAGAGAAAAAAGTACTATATTTTCAGAGACTGCTGTCTCCCTCTTCAGGTAGATGAATGAGAAAAAGTTTACAGAAAAGGTGGTATTTATACCAAGAGGTCCATCCACAAACAAGCCAATTTAAGTCACCCCCGCTGATAATCTTCCTTTAATCTTCTTAAGGGTTGGTTGAATGAAGAGGTGTCGATCGTGTCCGAAATCCATGCTCCTTTTGAGATGTTCATTACCTGCCTCTCTTTTATTAAGGCCTTAATAAAAGAGAGGCAGGTAATGAACATCTCAAAAGGAGCATGGATTTCGGACACGATCGACAACCTCTTCATTCAACCAACCCTTAAGAAGATTAAAGGAAGATTATCAGCGGTGGGGGTGACTTAAATTGGCTTGTTTGTGGATGGACCTCTTGGTATAAATACCACCTTTTCGTAATAAACTTTTCTCATTCATCTACCTGAAGAGGGAGACAGCAGTCTCTGAAATATAGTACTTTTTTCTCTATATTTTGGTGTTTTTATGGGCTCCTTTTATTAGATGGAATTCTGTTGTTACAGAACATTGTTACCAGTCATATATATATATATATATATATATATATATATATATATATATATATATTGTGTGTGGTGTGTGTGTGTGGTGGTGTGTGTGTATACATATACATATCTATATATATATATATATTATATATATATATATATTATATATCACATACATATATATATATATATATATATATATATATTATATATATATATATATACTATATATATATATATATATATATATATTGTGTGTGTGTGTGTGTGCAGGAATTCCCTTAAGATATTGTTCAAGAACAAGTAATGCTTCTAACTCATCAAAAGTTTTAACTTTAGCAGCTTCTAACCAACGTTTAAAACATCTTCTCACATTGTAAGCATAATCTAAGAATGTTCTTCTGATCTTTCATTGTAGTACTCTGGGGTCATCTGGTAAACTTGTAGCACACTGTGTTTAAGTACCTTGTAGTCTTTACACTGAGCAGCTGTTAAGGCTGGATAAGCACTTCTCCCTTTACCAATTAAGACACTTTGTAGCAAAACTGACCATTTATCTTCTGACCATCCCATACCTGAAGCTACTTTCTCAAAGTGATCAAAAAACTCATCTGGAGCTTCTTCAGTAAACTTAGGGATTAACTTCTGTACTCTTACTACATCAAATACAGGGTCTTGATTACCTTGGTTAGGGTTAGATGGTGTCACAGGTATTGTGGATCTAGCTCTTATCAATTACATCTCCCTTTCAAACCTGCTTTTTCTTCTTCTCTTTCTCTTCTTTCTCTTTTCTCCCTGTCTTCTCTTTCTCTTCTTTTTCTTTTCTCTCTGTCTTCTCTTTCTCTTTCAGCTTGAATTTTCAGCTTAATCAAATGCGTATAAACTCTAACTCTGCATCACTTCTCGCTTTCTTTTCTTCTCGCTTATTTATAAGATCAGCACATGCTGCATTCAACAACTCTTGAGCCAATTCTAACTCATCTTCATCAGTTATTCTACCAGAGTCTATCAATGATTCCATAGCAATACATCTTATTTGTGCCTTTACCATACTAGTAGACACATAACCACCACATGCCACTGCTAAAGCGCTCCACTGTTCCTTAGTCAGAGTGGTTTCAGATAACACTTAGATGGAAGGGGCTGCTAAAAATTCCTGAACTGAGCCATTTTCTCTAAGTTATCAGTTAACAATTCAATACAATAAATGCAACACAAAAATTATATGGTCACTCTCCTAATAAAATATATCCCTAACACCACCAGTATAGACTAGAGTGACCATTATTACTTGTGACGAAGTGCCAAGTATCTGGTTCCTACACTTACCAATCATTAAATGAGTACCTCACAACAGCCAGACACCTGAACCTTCATCACAGGTAATAAACGACTGAACACTCTAAAGGCAACAGTGATCCCTTAAACAACTTACCAGTATTGCAGAAAATCAGACTAATTTCATTAAAACAGGTGTGAGGTAATCTTATGTAATTAAATTAATTAAAGGGCATCACTCCATCAACAACTTTAAAAATCTAAGTATTTCCCTGATTTCAGAAGTCTAAGTACTTCCCTGGTTCTAACTCACTTCAAGTAAATTGAAGGAAAACAGGTCAATTACCACTCTAACTATTAGTTGCAACTAATAAATTTTCATAACACTTTACTTTGGTACCAATTATTTCTTTCTGCTGCAGCTAACTCCAAAAATTTCACCAATTCACAATATTTCACAAAAGAAAATAAAAGGTGCCGTTACACACTTGTGCAATTCCACAAAAAGCATTAAATAATACTAAATAACTCTAAGAAATATCAAGTCTGAAATCTAAAGATGAGAAGACCAAGCGCTCAGCACCATAGTATTTCATTGCTTAATCAAAAACCGAGCTGACTACAGGTATACGTACTGACAAGCCATGATGGAGATTCCCTCATCTTACTAAATCAGACAACTCCAGCACCTTCAACCAAATATGTTTGAAGGTGTTTGCTTAATTGGCAAGACAGATTTGCTATTCATTGAGGATCAATACCTACCTGAATCAGTGAAGCCAATGGAGAGGTGGCTATGAGGATTTGGAGAAGAAATCTTTCTAAAAGGTAAATACACAAAGGAAGCGTTTGACTGGAAGATATTTCCATCTGACATTAGGAACAAGATCCACTTCATCAGAATGTTGCTATGTGTATATTTGTACGTTATGTATGAACCTGTTTTATCTTTTGACAACTAATGAAGACAGTTCCTGAGTTCCTGTTGTATGGAATACCTCAGGGATGAAAAGGCGTATCTCTTCTCTTCAGCAGCTAGCCAGAAAATAGCCTCTCAGAAACAATCATTGTTAGTCATAATGCGGTACATCAAATATGCCTAAAGTAAATAATATCAATCTGTCTGAGGGAAGAGCCAGATTCAAGAGTGATGTTAATCTTATGCACTGTGCATTGCTGGAAGCCATAAAATATTATCTGATACAGGCACTGAGAACAAGAAGAGGTTGATCAGCATAAGTAATACGAGCATAGAATTTGGCTAAAATACACTGGAAGTGACATTACAGATTCATTCAAATATAGTGGAAAACTCAGTCCTGTCACAATTTTGCTTTCCGATTTAGAGATTTTATCTCAAGTTGTGAACTGGGACACATAGGAGGATCTCACTGACAGAATAAACTTCTCCACAGTGTGATGTATCTCCAACCAAAGATGTCAGACATTGACAATCTGTGTATGCTTTGCATAAATAAGTTATTCGCCCACTAGAATTGTCTCTTTTCATCCGGAAATGTCAAAATGTCGTTCATACTACCTTGTCAAGAAGTACAACCACCAAGTGGTAATCTGAAGGAGAGCACATGTTCCAAAGAATCAGACTGGGGAAAATGATTGAATGTTATAGCCGGCAAGATGTGGTTATACTCCAATTTGGTCCCAAGGAGACAGTCTCCAACAAAATCTAGCTGATATAACAGTTGCTGTGAGTCTCTTTAGAACTTTATTTCACTATCAACCTAGTTTATGTATGTACGTACATTATATCATTTGGAATTTGTTTGACAAATGATGTTACAAGCAGAAGCCCTGGTTGAATAAGTTACCATTTGGTATTTTAAGTATCAGGAAATATTGGAAAGTAAAATTGTGTCATTTGCAGCATTCCTTTGGTTTGTGTTTGTCATGAAAAAATAAGTGCACTATTTTTCCATGACTCAATTCTGCCTGGGCCCCATACGTAAAAAACTCCACGTATGCCGATTGGTGGCAGGAACGTGATGGTTCTTGATCAGACTGCATTATCTCGTAGAAATTATTGATTCGTAGATTTTGAGGTCTGTGGAATGATTACTTATTTATTGATTTGTTTAAATTTTAACTCATCAAAACGAAATAAGTTCTTATTGTAAGATTCAAAGATACAAAAAATGACTAGCTTGCAAGAGCACGACCCTGCTTCTAACCCCTTGGAACATCCTTCATTCGAGAGCACCGATTGAGATGGATGTTCAATGGTGAGCACCAGCTAAAGCGTGATATCTTTGCTTTCTACGAGGCAGTTGTGAGTGAAATGCATTACAGTAATTATCAGTTAAATCCTAGCCATTGTTGGCATAATGTTTCAGCTAAATATTTCTGTGATAGTGGTATTATCTAATATCATGATTGAATTCATTTTTTCTGTAAGATAGTGAATTTCTTAATGTTCTGGAAAGTTCTTGTGGTCACGTGACCATGCAATACTTTGTGTTATTGTAAGGGCAATAAGGCTCCTTTTTTTCCATTTGTATATGTCTTTATAATTGTAAACATGAGAGTAGGATCTATATATTTTTAGCAAAATTGTAAAATCATAGACATTTATAATTCAGTTGTCTTTGTGCATGGGCTGGGTACTTTCCCATCAGGTAGGTCTATCTGCCAATACTATCTGGCACGATCTAGTGAGCTAGTCATCGAATAATTCGCGACAGTATTCAAAGCCAGTACTAATATATTTTACAGTGCTACAATAAATTAATTAATTGCTTAATAACTGAATAGAAATGCACAATATCAGAAAGTATTTGATAAAACGCCAACATATGACACTATATCATATTTTGGATAGAGTGTAGACTACATTCAACCACTGAACATTGGTTTAACTGCTAAGGTCAGCAACCATCACAGAGCCCCCTTGCAGTGGTCGTGAGTCACTAATATCAATTGACTCATGTAGTCAACAATACATCATGTTTAAGAGTCTCCCTTTATAAGAGCAAGGATATGACTGTTGAATCAAATAGAACTTAACACCTTTAGAGTGAGTGGTTATATTTAAATACATAAAGTAATGTTCATTCATTCGTCATTATTTGATTAATTACTGGTAGTGTATGTCATGAAAAAATATGTGCATTATTTTCTCATGACTTAATTAGCCGCTCCACATACGTTTTCCCGCCTTTGTTGGTAGGGAAGGTTCCACGTATTCACTTTGGAGGCAAGAACGTGATGGTTCTCATGTGTTTTTTTTCATTTTTATTTCCAAGTCACTCTGGCTCCCTGTGGAACGCTCTCCTGTGGGTTATAGTAAATGAATTTCTATATATAAGAAAAGGATATGCCCTTTTGATAAATCAAAATTCTAACATATTGACTAGTCCGTTGGTACAAAAAGACCCCGCAGGCCATAATCGCCCTCTCTCATTAGCTTCTAGTCATCCAATTAATATCAATTGGGCAAAGGGAACTCCAGGGTTAACTTGTACATTTCCATGCCGAAGGGAGTAGCGAGAGACTAGAGTGACTTCGTTGACCATGACCATGTACAGTAAGTAATTGTTGCATATCTTTGCCATCATTGGCTTTACTGAATTGTAAAGTGCCTTCGATTAAGTCGTATTATATCGGAATCATGTACCTGAGATTATTGCAGTGAATTTTGTGTTCCTTTTGAGATTTTCTTGGATTCTTGGCGTCATGTGGCCTGTGTGTTTGGTACAGTAAAGTGTAATTAACATCATTTTTGTTCAATCACCTTGTAAATTTGTAAATATGGTATCAGAGAATTATTTTTTGTAATAAAATCAACAAAATCCTTTGCGTGTCCATTGAGCTGTCCTTGTGTAAGGGCTGGGGCTTTTCCCTGCAGGTAGGACTATCCCCCTCATAACATCGAGGCTGAAGTAGTACTCTGTCGTTGAAGTATTTCGCGACATTTTTGGTCCTTCGAACCGGATAGTCCTAAAGAACCAGTCCCCGAGCAATGGCAACTCTAGTATGGTATTCAATGTATTGATAATTGGTCACTTGCAACTGCCCTCCAACCTCCGGTGAAATGAGGGGAGTGGAAGTCATAACATAAAGTTACCGTAGGCTAGGTGCTCTGCAACAGAGCCTAGTTAGTTTTGTTGCCCATGTTAGGGGCTATTTAGAAGCAAGAGCCTGTGCCAGTGCAAGGCTAGCTTAACCATTGTTTTCACCCTCATGTGTGATCCGTATTTAGTTGAACTGTGAAATGTAATCCGCTGTGACCGGGCAGGAAAAAGCGATCAGGAGGAAATTGTTAAAGTAATATTAATTAATGGTGGCGTAATTGTTAAAGTAATATTAATTAATGGTGGCGTAATTTCCATTGCAGCTTTTGAATTGTTAACAACCTTTTGGATTTGCTAAGCAAAAAAGTATATCAAAATTTGTTAGAAAGAGTTCAAGCTGATGAACAGCAATTAAGATCTTTATATTCAACACACCCTGTTAAACTGGAGTCCTCAGGTGAAAGTAAAGTAACTGCAACCTTAGAGTAAGCGGGTCAGACTATAACCTTGTTATTAAGCCGTATCGGCACCTTGACTAGCATATCGCAGCCAAAAACCTGTCTGCCATGACTGAAAGAATAGCCAATGCCCACATTCAAAGGCAAAAAGAGCGAATTCACTACCTTTAGAGAATTGTTCAATGCTCACGTTCATCAATGTAGTGATTTGGATGATGCGGCTAAATATACTAATCTATTGGGATCACTAGATGGAGAGCCACTCAAAGTAATTCAGTCTTTGAATGTAGCCACTGCAAATTATCACATTGCCCTAGACTTACTGTAGAAGTATTACGGGAACCAGCAACAAATATTGGTCATTTTGCATCGGCAACTGGCTGACATTTTTATGCCTGAGTGTAATTGTGTTCAACTCAAAAACTTCCATATTGAGCTCACCATTCTAATTGAGCAAATGAAATGACTTGGTGGATCCCCTTTGGATTAAGGGTCAAGTATATCAAAAAGTAGTCGAGTATCTCCTTAAGTGCAACTTTTCCTCAGATGAACTGTTTGAGGCATTAGATTTCCTCATCTGAAGCATGGAGGACGATTCCTTGCAATGAGAAGACTTGTCATCGATAGCACAAAAAAAGGGGTTGGAAGTCAAAGTAACACATGGAACTAGGTGCCCATTTTGTAATGACAAAAATACCGCCTTTAATTGCACAAAACATCCAACTGTAAGGGCTAAGAAACGTCAATTGATTCAGTTCAAAAAGTGCTTTAATTGTTTTGTTTCCAGGCATGGCATCAGACAATGTAACAACAAGAGAAATTGTAATTAGTGTGATGGACGCCATCACGGCTTAATTTGTGAAAGAGATAACTCCCAAATTAGGTCTGTTGCAATTTCCACCAACTGTTCGAGTTATCAGTCCTCCCTTAAACCTTCACATGTAGTTTCACATCCAGTCAAAAGCCAAGGTTCTAACAGTAAAGTCAATCAGAAAACTCAATCAAAGTCAAAAGATGAAAAACCATGTGTAACCACTAAAATGGTCAAGGATGAGCCTTTAACCAAACTTCAACACTTTATTACCCACTGCTACAGCTACAGTGTACTCTCGTGATACAAGTAGTCAGCATAGCTTCATTTCAAGTTGGCTATGTAAAAACTTACAACTGCCAGTATTCAAACAAGTGTCATTAAATATTGCACCTTTTGGTCTTCAAATTGTTAGAAATAATTTTGACGTTGTATCGTGTCGTATTCACATAGGCCCAAGAGCGATTCGTACCAAACTTGTTGTTCACGACGATGTTAAAACTCTATTCACAACGTCGGTCTTTCCAATGTAGAAACTCATTTGCAAAGAAAGGGTTGTACTATGGCCGATGAACAGATTCATGGCAACCTTCTTAATAATGTTAACATTCTTATTGGGGATGACTATTTTAATTTGTTTGTTCTGGGGATGAACAAAATCAATGAAGTGAGCTTATTTGTCACTCACAATACTGTAACACCATACGGACAAGTCCCACGGTGGGTCCTAGAAGGGGTAGATGTCTCAGTTGTATGCACTTTACTAGTATGTTGCGCTTCCAAAGAGATCGATGTCGATATGTGGTGGAAGTTAGGCACCATAGGAATTGCAGTACTTCAGAACTTGCTGCCATGCAAAAGGTCCAGAGCAGTATCATCAGTACCAAATGTGGGTACCAAGTTAGCCTACCGTTTTGCAGGTTTGAACGCCTTGATAGTTTCTCAAAGATCCTAGCTACTGTAACGATTACGAGAACGTCCTGCAGACTTATCTGTCAGCAGGGTTCATTAGGGAGGTCACTGATCCCAAAATTGAAGGATATTACTTGCATCACTTTGGTGTGAAAAACAGTCTGATGACACCTTTGTGTATTGTGTTTAATGCTTCCTCAAAAGTCAAAAGGGAACTTTCGCTAAACAATTTCTTGTATCCTGGTCCTAATTTGGTAGAACTATTGTACCATCTACTCGCTAAGTTCTGCCGAGATCCATATGCCTTAATCTCAGATATTTCTAAAGTATTCCATAGAGTTTTGCTGTATCCCGATGATACTAAATATACTTGTTTCTTATGTGGTGGAAGCCTAAACGAATGGCCACGTACACCTGTAACGTAGTAGTTTTTGGGATAACTAGTAGTCTGTATCTACAACAAGTGCTCCAAACCCATCGCCAAGAGAGGGGAAGGGAAGATCTAACCAAATCCTTTTATGTGGACAATTATATACAGACATACATTACTAAAGAACTAATGGAAAGTGAATATTGCCAAGTCAAATCCTTGCTCGATGAGGCTCACATGCCATTAATGGGGTGGGCAAGTAATAGTAAGGAATTTGACCAGCAGATAGGTTGCAAGGAACCAGTAGAGGTAACTGTGTTGGGAGTGACCAGGGATAGAAAGGAAGATAAATTGAGTCTGAAGCCTAGGAATGAACAGAGTAGAGAAATAAGTGATAACAACCTCATGAAACAAAAGTTACTGTCCCTCTTAGTGGCCAATTTCGACCCATTAGGGCTAGTTAGTCCCATTTTTGTCAGGGGAAAAATTCTCCTCCAGGAACTGTGGGAAGCCAGGGTGGGCTGGGACGATGTACTGTCAGAAAACCATTAATTAGAAGCCAGTAAAGTACTTGCAGAGTTTGAAAATGTCCACACTTATAAGTTCAAGCAAGGGATTATCTTGGAAGATAGCGAATTGCATTTGTTTACCGATACATCCAGTAAGCCTATGGCACTGTAGCCTATGTCAGGCGGGGACCAGGGCAGGGAAATCTATTAACTTCTAAAATTAGGGTTTCGCCCCATAAGCAAGCAAAATTAACAATTCCCACATTAAAGCTCTTAGCTTTACGGTTAGGATTTAGGCTAGGAAAGCATTTGCTTAAATTATTGAATTTTTCAACCATTGTGATCTGGTCTGATGGCAAAGTAGCTATGGCCTGGGTGGGCAACAAGGTTGCAAATAAGAATACTTTCATATCTAACCAAGTGGGGGAGAGTGTTTCGATCTAACAGGAGTGTGGCATCAAACTGAGATACGTCCCCACCAAACAAAATCCATCTGACATCCTGACGCTAGGTTCTACATTACATGACCTGAAAACCAACAGCTTATGGCATGAGGGACCAGCCTTCCTGCGCTAAGAGGGGACAACTGTGCCGTATGTCGAAGAAGGAGAATCTCCCATCCGACAACAAAAGGTGATCACAGCCGCGCTGAGAGAGCTCAGGGAAGAAGGAACTCTGACTCTGCCAGCTGAACTTTGGAAATTTTGGGGGAGGAATGTCAGTTTCTCACAATATGAAATTCATGTTACTTGTATTAAAGTTTGGGAACTGCCAGGTAGATCTGTTTTCTAAGTTAGTCTATTTAGAACAGAGACACCGCCTTCCTACAGTGTGTAGTAGATTAGAGAGTGGTGTTCGGGTGCCCACTCACATCAGTAACTTCATTAAACAGCTTAGCCTAGTTTTGCGCAATGGCGTAATTTTCACCCAGAATAGGTAAGTTAATATAAGTAATACGAAGAGTGAATTGACGTTGTTGCCTTCAAAAGGTAAATTAGTTTCCCTGTATCTGACCCATCTCCATGTCTCTCATATGAATTGTGGAGTTTATATTCTGATGACTCTCTTCCAGCAGGAGTGTTGGAGCCCAGGGTTGAGGGCTACCACCAAGAGAGTAGTAAGGAGTTGTAGAGGATGTATCATGGCCTTCAAGCCTCTTCTCCAGCAACCACCACCTCCATCCCTCCCGACTAACTGAGCATTCATGATACGTCCCTTTGACAAAGTTGGCGTAGACCACACGGGCACCATCCCGGTAGAAGAGGGAGTGGGGCACATTCTGATCATCACCTCTTTAGCCAGCCATGTAGTGTATTTAGAGTACTGCAGCAGTTTGGACGCTGATACCTTCATTTTACTGTGTAAAGTGATAAAACGCGATGACCTTCCATGCAGCAAGTATCTTTCTGCAGGAGATGTATCATGAGGACAATCACTAGACAATTCCTGCGTAGGACAGGAATAAAGTGGATTTTCCAGACTCCCAGGTCTCTCTGGAAAGGGGGGATTCTTCGAGAGACTGAATGGGGTAGTCAAAGGGACGTTGGCTACTACACTACACCATAAAATCTTCAGCGAAGAAAAGCTGCAAACCCTCAGAAAGGAGGCAGAGACTGTTGTTAATGACCGCCCCTTAATGTACACTGGGGACATGCGTGAGGATGAAGCCCTAACCCCATCGCACCTCATCCAGGGAGATGTAGTTTGTCTGCTACCGCCCCTGGTTCCTAACAAAGACATGCATCTGACGTTAATGACTCGTCAGCTATGTCAACAGTATTTCAGGTTGACAGAGCTCTACCCTGATGACAAAAGCGTTGTCAGGTCGCTGAAAGTACTATTTGAAGATAAGGAGCATATGCGAGCAGTAAAGCACATCGTCCTGCTTGAGATTAATGCCCACGACGACGAGCGAAAAAAAGAAGAAGAGACCCAGAACGACGACAGTGATGAAACCGCAGGTAATGGTGAGAGAGAGGTAGATGTCAGTGATGAAGTGAGCTGACAGACTGAAAGACTCGATGTGAGTGATCGTGAAATAGATAGTGATAGGGATGAGATGAGTGAGACAGTAACGATCGCTACATGTAAGTAATAATTTTGTTGCTACTCTTAGCTTAACTAGTTGGTTTCGTAACACATTTATGTTGCTATTCTGATCTTAACTGATTGGTTTCGTAACATTTATTCCATCTCTTTATGATTGCTACATAAACCATTTACACAATGAATCATTTGTGTTATCCTGACTTCTACCATTGATGATGGTACCGATAGTACTATGCCCTGTGACGAGCACTGAGTTAATTGCAAGTTCCTTGAGAGGAATTTTGAATGTATTTTTGTCGTCGTGACTTGTTGCATTAACATCGACTGAATCATGTTCTGTGTGTTATTGCTATTGCTTGATTGCTCTTGATATTAATGCCATGCTGTTGATATGATGTTATTCATGTGCTGGAATTGCCTTTTTCATATGATCATTGCTGTGCCATGATGTGGCCTGTGTTGCTATTGCATTGCTTTTTTGAAGTTGCTATGTTGAATTCTGTAATTGCTTCAATTTGCTTGAATTGTGTTTTGTCCATTTTATATTGCCCTTTTGGCATTGATTGAGTTACATTTTGTACATTGCCTTGATGTTGATTGCTTTTGATGTTGATGTTTTGTACCTTTGCCATTTGTCGAGTGATTACTCAGTACTGTAACTGTACATGCCATCGAGAGCTATATGGGTGTCGTAGCGCTCAACAATTCCACAAGACCATGTTTGCTTGCCTTGCCAGTTGCCTTGTGGCCTGCTTTTGCTCACCCCTTTTTCTATGGAAGATGGAGGATGTCATGAAAAAAATACGTGCACTATTTTTTCATGACGTACTCCCGCCATTATTATGTTTTTCCGCCCTTGTTGACAGGCGAGGTTCCACATATTCACTTTGGAGGCAAGAACGTGATGGTTCTCGTGTTTGTTTGTTTTTCCAAGTCACTCTGGCTCCCCGTGGAACGCTTTCCTGCGTGTTATAGTAAATTAATTTCTATATATAAGAAAAGGATATCTCCTTTTTATAAATCAAAGTTCTAACATAATTGACTAGTCCGCTGGTACAAAAAGACCCCGCAGGCCGTAATCGGGCAGAGGGAGCTCTAAGGTTAACTTGTACATTTCCACATGGAAGGGGATTGCGAGAGACTTGAGTGACTGCGGTGACCATGACCATGTACAGTAAGTAATTGTTGCATATCTTTGCCATCATTGGCTTTAGTGAATTGTAAAGTGCCTTCGATTAAGCCAAATTGTATCGGAATCATGTACCTGAGATTATTGCAGTGAAATTTTGTGTTCCTTTTGAGATTTTCTTGTATTCTCGGGGTCGCGTGGCCACATTGTGTCTTCGGTACAGTAAAGTGTAATCTAACCTCATTTTTGTTCAGTCACCTTGTAAATTTGTAAATATGGTATCAGAGAATTATTTTTTTGTAATAAAATCAACAAAATTCAGTGTGTTTCCATTGAGCTGTCCTTGTGTAAGGGCTGGGGCTTTTCCCTTCAGGTAGGACTAGCCCCCTCATAACATCGAGGCTGAAGTAGTAGTGCTCTGACGTCGAAGTATTTCGCGACAGTGTGTACTTGTATCGAAAATAACAACTGACTACCAAAGGATCACTGGCAACAACAAAACAGATATGGCTTTTTTTATATCGGTATTTCCTGATTACAAGAGAATTCGCTTACAGATCAAAAATTTCAACATGTATATTCAATCATATTTGATCTAAGGATATTACCAACCCTTAATGCAAGCTAATGATTACGAGAATTAAAAACAAATAATTAATTTGTTTTCATTAGGGCTTTTGAAACCAAGTGACACTGAAATAAAAAAAAATTGTGCTGAATTTATGACTATACAAGTATATGAGGTGTTGTATAATTCCTTGACATCCATATTACTGTGCTGGTACATGTATGTCGATTTTATGGTACTCTGGATAATAAATGATTGAATAATGCCTAATATTAGTGATCATAAAAGCCCCATAACAAAAAAAATGCCCTATATGAGAGTTATTCTAAGTTTATGTGACTTTTCACTTCAGAAGATCCCAGTACTTCAAAGTAATATTGTTTCGAAGTATCATGGGTGAGTGGCAGCTGGGCACTACCAGGTCTGTGTGTGTGTGTGTATATATATATATATATATATATATATATATATATATATATATATATATATATATATATATAAATAAATATATTTATATATATACATATATATAATCGCTCTTGATACATATCAAATTGTATATATATGCTATACTTCTTCAAAAAAGATGCAGGATAACCACAGATGCCCTCGCAGGGTTACACATTATAGCTATTGTTATGTTACGGGACTACAACTATTCTGCAACTAAAAAGATAACTGCGGTTAATCCAAGGAATTTTTTAACAGGTTCAAAACTGCTGTCTCGATGTCTATGGGAATATTAAGAGTTCATTACTGCTGTCATTCAACCTGGCAAGGTAATGTGAGTCATGAGAGCTAGGACCCAGAATTTATGAGTTGCATTATCACCTCAAAAGGTCTTTATTAGCCTTACCTCTAAACTGTGGTGCCATTGAAGACAGCAGTCTTGCCTTGTGAAAATCTGAATTTGGTGAATGGCTCTTATTTCTCCAAGATCAACTAGCCACCACGGAAAGCTGCCGAGCAACTCGGAATGATACATGTTATCGGGTATTCTTAATCGGGCCGTTTGAATGATGCCGTCGACTGCGTAACTGCTGTAGTACCTGAAGAAGGAAACTTAGTCATGATAAAAAAAACGCTTGAATTTTCTACCTCTGTTTCACAAAATTCAGTCTTGAATTACGTCTTAGAAAGAGGTCTTTAACTTACGACTCGAATTGAGCGTAAGCAAAAGTACGCTTGGACTGGGCAACTTCCTCCAGAGATTCGATGGGAGGTAAATTTGCAGCACCAAATTGAACGCTGGTTAAATAATTTCCAGTGCCTGGACCATAGATATAACAAATACCATCTGTTGAAGTAAATGATACCTATTAACATATTTTTGTCGTACTTCAAAAACAGGATTGGAAGGTATTACGAAAATGCAAGTGAAAAATTACCTAAACCGAGACCTTCCTGACAAATTGCATGATTACAAACTTCTTCCCCAAGATACTTATTTTGCTTTGACCTTCTACTAACGTTTTGGTGAAGAATATGAATGAACTGATCCTTATTCAGGATATTTATCAATCTCCTTACTTGTATACTTTATAAACTGGCGTCGACAACGTAAAAATAAATAAGATAACATAAAGAATGGGAGACTAGGACGATTTTTTTTTTAAATCAGTAAAGTAATTGCTATGCTTTTCTAATGTCTCATCAATTTGGTTTGAAACAAGTTTAATCAGCCTTTGAAATATATTGTCACAAATCTAGTTTTAAAAAAAGTGGTGGGTAAGGTATTCTTAAGAGTAAACATACTACGTGTACCTACTCTCGTAAGTGTGGCTCTTCAGCGTTCTGCCATTAATGAAAACCACAATAAAAATGTTATCAAAAGACAGCTCCTCTTGGGTATATGTTCAATACCCAATGGAATGAAATCCTTTCCATGTCCACGACGTCAGGACAGGACCCTTCATGAAAAGTTGTCTTCTACCCATTTATTTTCATGTCACTACTTTTCGTCTATCATATACTTCTTTGGTGATTTCCTTTTTATGCAAAGCAAGGTATGTTATATTATATATATATATATATATATATATATATATATATATATATATATATACAAATACCACATGAAAATGATAGGCAAAGCGTCAATACCAAGTGCTTTCTTCTTTGTCACTTTTTTTTCGAAAAATGGCTGAATAACGGCGAAGCGCTTTGGTATCGACTTTCTGCCTATCATTTTCCTGTGGTATTCTCTTATATAATGAAGTCATGTGCATCTACATAGGATTTTTAATCATATACGTGTTTATACATTATATGTATATATATATATATAGATATATATATATATATATATATATAGATATAGATAGATAGATATATATATAGAGAGTGAGAGTATTTAAATAAAATTAAAAATGATTAAAAAATTACCCTTAGTAACCATTTCATTTTCTTTGTTGTGGTACATAATAAACCATGCAAAAGACAAACTTTATAGGTACGTAGCTTTATAGACGTAGCCAGCAGCTCTGTTGGAGTTTGAAACTCCTGCGCACATAATGACCGAAGGGACGTGGTACTGGGCAGATGGGTAGGCAGTGATGTCAGTTGATGGCACAGTCTCCGCCGTGCTCGGTATGCCCACAAGGCCACTGCTTCTGCAGACTGTGGGCCCCCACGAACCGGGCTTCATGGCGATGCTGGAGGACGCTGTCAGTATTTCATTCAGAAGCCAAAAGGCGAGAGTCAAGATTCCTGTCGCAACTCCGAACATGCTTCTTTCAGTAGGTTCGTCAGCGAAGCTCGGTTGCCTGAAACTGTGAGGAGAAGAATCGTCTTGAGTGAAGAACGCTATTGAAATATTTTGTAAATTGATTTTAACGCTTTTCAAACGGATCATCATCAAGGTTTGTAGCTCTCTGTCAGAAGAATTTTTGTCCTAATTATCAACTACGGTTGTGTCTCCTAAGTACTAGATACAGTGATTAATATTTCACACGATGTCTTGAAAAAATGTTGCCCTACTTAACAATTAGGTCCAATAATATTAAAACAAATATTAAACCCAAAAAGCTAGTCTTTTCATAATTATCAAAATATATTCAGGTATGTATTTACATGAATTATACTTTCAGAAAAACGTGGAATGCAACAGGTATTTATATCCTAGGTTGTCGGATCAGATTTTGATATAACTTCTGTAGGGCACAAAACATTTTTTTACAATACACGGAAATATATAGTTATTTGAAATAGAATTTCCTGGTAAAATATCTAATACAAATAAAAGAGAATATTGGAATCTTCATCATCAAAAACGAAGTCTCATATAGCGATCAGGAAAGAACAACAAATCAATTGATTGCGGCTGCTTGGCAACAATTCATCAAGACGGAATAAATAAGGGATCAATTATGACACAGTCGTTACCTTGCTCTTTCAGGAGAAATATATAGCTCAAATCCACTAAGAGTTTGAGTAGAAAATGGTCAGTTTTCAAAATTACATTGTATCTACCAAAGTTTCATGAGGAAATCCCCACAGTACTGTATTCCTCTTCTCTGACTTGGGACAAGGCAAATCTGGTGTGAATCATGATACTACATGAGTGGAATGTTAGTGCTTTCTTACTATTTTTTTTTTCATTTTTATACCTACAATGTCAATCTGTCATGCTTTGATTAAATGTCTAATGAACATCAAACAAGCAGTAGGTTTGGCTCTCCTGGGCATCACAAAGACTTCTTAGGCTGTCCGCACACCAGAAACTTATTTTTACCCGTTGTCACAACAACCAAAATTGTCATCACATAACAAGGTGGAATGCTCCACTAGTAACCTCTGACTGACTATGGAGTTCACCCATTACTCAATTGGCCGCTTTTTTGCGCTTCCTCCTCAGCAAGAGTGAACAAATTGCTGCCATTTCCACGTTTTCCATGATGACGCTATCTGCAATAGTTGCCGCCATCATGTAGCTCGTGTGTTGGGTGTACCCTACCTTACCGACAACTTTATGTTGTCACAATTGGCAAAAAATAAACTTGATCGTTGTGGGCAGTCTAGATTTGTATTAAGCAAGACAGGCGAAACACAGACGCACTTCCAGATTCCCTTACAAATCCAGACCTATTCCATATCTGGAAAAACAATTGCAAAGCGCTTGGGGAAAAACTTATGATTAATAGTGCCATAAACATGTGGACTATTGCTGCTCGATCTTCCATAATCTACCGACGTTTACTGGCCATCATTTTAGAAATGCCTCCCATGCTAAAAATATCTTGATGAGTTCCATCAGAAACAAAAAGATTTGTGATTTATTGTGCCTTAAATATTGCAACTGCATCTTTTATAAAATGCCTACCCCTGAATTTTTTTATAACTGCTGTAGTAATAATAAAGTTAACGATAATTAAACTGATCATATTCATTTTAATAGAACGTTTTACTTACCTATAAGAGCATGTCAGCAATATAAGAGATCAATATTTTGTGTTAATCATACTATGTTAACAATCACTTAATCATGCATTTTATTTCCACACCAGACAGGTACGATGAGCAGAGTATCTGCACCGAGTCGTTCGTCTGTTCTCCCGTATCCAGAGATAGCAGCGATACTGTTCACCAAACCAATATTACAAACCGTGGTTTGCAAGCGACCTCAACCCAGTGAATGCTGGGATTTACAAAGATAGCCGACATCATTGCAGCGTATGCAGCATACTGCAACAGTGTAGCATACAGTTCTGCAGAGGAAGCCTGAAAATAATCACAACCAAGTTGAACCCAAAAGGCTTCAGGGTGCAGCAAAAAATCATGGGGCTTGGACCAAGTACTGATTTGTGTGTATATATATATATATATATATATATATATATATATATATATATATATATATATATATGTGTGTGTGTGTGTGTGTGTGTGTGTAAGAAGGGGCATTGACGAAGAGTGTGAATTCATGTGTACATGTACGAGCTATGTCCGTTCTTAATGGCATGTATTAGCCAGAACGATGGAGACGGCTGCCTAGGGGAGAAAAGGCAGAATGTCGGGATAGCTCAAGTTTATGTTTCAGTGTGTGATATTCCAAGCTGCAATGGGTAAGAGTTATTGTGCTTTAGCCCAAATTGTGGCTTGTCTGTTTTTGACATTTTGTAAAGATGTTCTATTTCATTTAATCTTTTGACTTTGTCTTTACAATTGTGTGTACTTAATAGTGTGTTCTCCTGTTCTTTTAAACAGGCGGATCTAGTGGAGTGGACTAAGTGTCCTAGTGAGGGGAACTATAATATTTTGGAGAGGAGATAACTGGTTGACTATTACTGATTAGGACTATTATTTCACGGGGGGTTATCTAAGTTACTTGAACTATGAGTTATCATTCTATTAATTATCCTGTTAGAATCTGAATTATTCAATTAGTACTTTGCTTTGAATAAACGTATATTTTTGTAGCTCCGACTCTGATTTGGTGACCTTAGATAATGGAGTGGAGGTTGTGAGAGAGAGAGAGAGAGAGGCTATTGTCAGGGTCTGAGGGAGAGAGAGAGAGAGGAGGAGAATGTGTTACCAGACAAGGTATTACCAATAAGCCTTCTGCTCTTGGCTTAATACTTACCTATGTGAATAACGGGGCGGTGCTCCCATTGTTAGATATAGATATATATATATATAAAATACTATATATATATATATATATATATATATATATATGTATATGTTTGTGTTTGTGTGCAAAAAGAAGAAATATTCAGGAAAATGCCTTCAATAAGGCAGAGTACAAAAGGAAGTTGCTGAGTCCCTAAATATATATATATATATATATATCTATATATATATATATATATATATATATATACGTCATACGTATGTGTATATACCTATATGGCATTATATGTAAATATGTTAATATGTATGTTCATATATGTATATGTGTATATATGTATATATATACATTTATATATATATATATATAAAAAAATATTATTGACGTTTATAGATCGTTCGTCTACCCCGCAATTAACTAAATAATTTGATTTGGAAAACGGCAGCCATTTCTTTAGAATATCAGCTGATTTTTAGTGAACGCGGGAAACCCAAAACCCGCCAGCTAGAGATAGGAAGTTCCCCAGTTGGGGGGAAAAGAGTCTTTTATCAGCTGTAGGGACGTATCCCTCAAAAGGGAAGGGTGTTGGCAGATTGGTACTCTTAGACCTATACCTTAAGCTCTCTTTCCTGTGACCCCTCTGCTGGCTGTATGCTTGTTTTCTAGGATTTGCCTTGATCGTGGGGGTTAAGCTGACCTCCAACCCCCAAGCAACCAACTGAATTCTGTCTCAGTCGGCTGCGAGACGTGATCTCGGACAGAGGTCCAAATTACCTGCCTTCCTGTTAGGCCTACCCAGGGTGTGAGTGGCGCGCCGATGACCCAGGCCTCAGACAAAGGGGCCGCCATGCTTTTCTACGAAGAGCCACATTTTCTGCAAAGGTCCACACTGAACACGACATCCAGGTACGTCTTGTGGAACAGCATATTGCCAGTCTCTCCCAACAAATTATCATTTTGATCCTCATTCTCCCAATTCAATTTCCAGCAACAAAAGGAATTTCATCCCTTTGTTCCCTCTCACTGCCTCATGGCCGCATGCTTCCCCTTGTGTGTGATCGTCCCAGACCAATGGAGTCATTGCATACTTCAGTGAAACTTAAAAGTTCCTTCTCCCCAGTATTAGAGAATTAATTAATCAAAGCAAGAAGTCATTTTTTCTTTATCTCGTTTAAATCTGGGATTCTTTTCCAGATTCCATGAGTCACGTGCCGTCTCTGCCCGCAAGTGTGCATTAACCCAAGTGAATGAAAATCAGCTTGAATTGAATGAAACTATAAGCCCCAACGTGGGGGCCAATATCATTTAACTTTTCTCCAGGCCAGCACGGGCCTTTTTTGTAAATAAATAGTTTTAAAGTAACGAGCTGAGTTTTCTGGCGACCTTCCCTCTAAAGAAAGAAATTAATAACTATCAGTTTACGGTAAGTTCAAGCAATTCCCTCTTGAAATCCCTCAATTATTTCCGTTTACGTATCTAGCTTCTCTCAAAGGGCCCTATATACTTAAACATTTGTCGAACCTCGCCGAGGATCGAATCCGGGCTTGCTTAAAAAAGCTTGTAAATCGCGTTATCCGTTTTAAAATAAAACGTAAACTGTAAATTATTTTACAAAGCGTAAATCAAGCACACTTGCAGGGAAAGAAGACACACTGACTCACGGTAAGGTATTTCATTCATATGATTATTTATAACCTATGTTAGCTTAAGGTACGTTAAGTATTTTTATTTAGAAGTGTTTTAAACAAATGTGAAGGTAGAAATATTATTATATTGTAACGGCCAGAGCGCCGAGCGAATTCTGTTATTTTATAAATCGCATTGTGCTCGTCGGACGAGACAGCACGTGTGCAGATAGATGCCAGAAAGAACCAGATCAAAACTAGGAAGTGCTTTGCCAGGGTTTATTGCTGTGTTTGAAAGCCTAGCTAGTTAGGAGTGTTTTACTAATAGTTACGGCAAAAGAAGTGTACAATTCTTTTGTCTGTGATATGTTAGGGTATCCATTTTTAACTTAGTTTTCATTCCAAGTGTTGGTAACCGCTACCTCTCAGCTTAAATTCAGCTTAGAGCATTCTCTCGCGCCTGCGCGGTCTCAACCAACCTTCGTCTCATTCACAGCGGCAGCCATGTTTGTTTCCTCTTTCAACATTATCTAAACAATTTAAGCAAAGTAACGTAAGTCACGAAGTTTAACGTAATAATATCAATGTCTGTACTAGTATCTATCGTTCCTGCCAGAGAAATTAACGTAATTCGCCTTGAATAAGAAAGTAGAATTTTGTGTTGTAAATTGCCTTCGCATTTACAGAGAATCAGCTGATTCGCCATCAATGCTAGCACACCGTGGTGCTAACCCGCTCTTCTCGCCTCACGTGTTTCAACAATTCGCATCGCTCACTCGCGCGCGCTGGAGCGAAAATTTCATTTCACTTCGCACTTAACGTAGCCTCATTCACAATTGTTTGCTAACATCGTTTTAAATCCTTACCGTCATTTCACTGTTCACAGGGACTAGTAATCTTACATAAAGTTTAACGTAAATCTCAGGTAGAGAGCAAATCACAAGAATTGTTAACGTAAAACGCGTCTTTGTAAAATTCTATCGAAACGCAAATCCTTTCATAAGCGCAAGCCGCTAACATTAACGTAAACATCGTTCACCGCGAGCGCGTTATCATTTTTCATAAAACGTTATCAAAAGCAATTCTTTCACAAAAAACGTTAACGTAAGTAGATAATTTAACGCAAGTTGCGTCATATTAAACGAACATTAGTAGTTCAATTCAAATATAAGGGAGTTCATTCATATATCATTTTCACCCTCTCCGAGAGAGAGAGAGAGAGGGAGAGAGAGAGAGCGCGAGGAAAACCAGAACCCAGTATTCACGAAGCCAAGAGTACTACCTCTTACCATTAATTATAGCATGCCGAATTAACCTTATTTTAGTCTCTTGTGTCTTTCATTTACAGCGTGATACGTACGCGCATGTGTCCATTGCAGTTTGCAAGCATTTATTTATTTCATTTACCGAGTACTTCAGCAGGGGACTGAGCATTCCTAAAATTTCCATTACCTGTCGTTGCCCGAGTGGTCTTTTCATTTTCTTTATCACGAAAGACTTGCGTATACCGCAAGCACAATTCGCACAGTGTGCCACGCAAATTCATTACTTCCAGACAGGGAAGTCGTTACCAGTTTAGGACTGGCCACCACCAGTGCACGTCAGGTCTTACCATTTCACAGTGCCACTAATTCTTGACACTGTCCATCGACTGGCTGCTGAAGTACTCCCACCTTTTACTTTCTCTCCTCCCTATTACACTCTGCCATGAGCAGTGCCATTTCACTTTCAGTATATTTTAAGTATACTGCATGTAGTGTCCGGGACACACCAGCACGATACCAGTGCTCCAAGGAACGCCTCCATAAATGCCATGCACCTGTACAGGCCGTACAGGTAGCCATTAAACCTGCGTGTCCGTCCTTACGGAACGCCCAAATAATTAGTGTGTCCGTGTACAAGGGTCAGTGATCCTTCGGACTCAACAAGGGAACGCCTCCCAGAAGTGCCGCAATACCAGCCCTAAGTGCTGACAAACAAACCGTGTCCGTCCTTACGGAACGCCCAAGTAAACCTGCGTGTCCGTCCTTACAGAACGCCCAAATAACTAGTGTGTCCGTGTACAAGGGTCAGTGATCCTTCGGAACACTCATCAAAGGGAACGCCTCCCGAAGCGCCGCAATACCAGCCCTAAGTGCTGTCAAACCTGCGTGTCCGTCCTACGGAACGCCCATTCATTAGAGTATCCACACCATTTTTGGATCACTCCACCAAGGAACGCCTCCGAAAGTGCCGTGCACCTGTATTGGACCTACAGGTAGCCCATTCCAGCGTCTCCCAACTTAGGAACGCCCTTAAGTGTGACGTACGCCGTACACTCCATTTGATTTTTTCACCTCTTTAGAAGGTGCCAATCCAGAAGTGCCACCAACTTACGGGACACTTCCAAGTGCCACCGAGCACCCAGTCTTTCACTTTTCATTCCCACATTGCAGAACCCATTTCCAAGTGAGTGCCACTTTTCCACAGTAGGCACTCCTATTCCATTCAGTACCCTTTCCTGGCCATTATTTTCATTTTCTTCCGAGGCCTCTACTGTAGCCTAAGGGAAATGATGTCCCCTGCTTCCCGCCCGAAAAACTTCTTTGCCAGAGAGCTAGAGAATGCTCGGAGCCCTCATAACTCTGGGCAAGGAGGCCGGTTACACTGGACCCGCACTTGACCCAGTGGATAAAAGGCGCAGCAGGCTGCTGTGCGCCTGCAAGAAAAGGAAGAAAGAGAAGCAGAGGAGAAAGCCAGAAGCAAGAGAGAAGAAAGAGAAGCAGAAAGGAAGGCAAGGGGGGAAGAGGAGCGAAAGCATGAGCTCGCTCTCAAGGAGAAGGAACTCGACATCAAGCGGGAGAAGGCCCGTAAGGAGAGTATCCTAGCTCAAGCCACTCTGCCAGCTTCCAGCCCTGCACCCCCTGTCTCTCTTAGTCCCGCCAGTCTCTGGTCAGCCTGACATCCTTTCTATTTGTGAGCCTGGTCTGCCTATCCAGTGCCGGAGATAGAAATTCCTGCCGCATCCTGCCAGCCTTTTACCTTTTTACCGCCTACCTCCTCCCTTTTGGAAGAGGTAAGCCCACCAGTTAACCCCGAAATGCTTCCGAGGGTGATTCAACGGAGGTTCCCTTAAACCTCCCCACGTCACATCACTGCCAGAGAGGACTCTTCACCTGTGCCAGAGCACACTGCCAGCCTTGGTGACTCCGCAGATTCGCAACCTGTGGGGCCATCTCGGCCTTATCATCCAGTGCCACGGAAGAGGTTCTGGAACAAGTTCTGCCGAGACTGTGGCCGCAAGGGTCACATGTCTGCCAACTACGGAGGGTGCGCGAACCACAATATTCCTGCCCGTCGCAAATGGCCATTACTAATCCTTCTTCTCTAGGACCCCCAGCTCAGGGCCCTATAACCATCGCACCCATCCAAGGTCATTATCCACCAAGCCATGTCAGAGCCTTGATGGACTCCGGCGCGATCAAATCTCCTGATTACGGGAAAAGATCAAATCCCCCGAGGGGCTACCATTGATAGACGGCAACTGATCACGATTGAAGGCATCAATCATAGTAAGATGATCCTTCCCACCGTCCAAATGAGAGTCGTACGACCTCACCTTGCCAAGGTATGTACACTTGCAGTTGCAAGCTACCTTCCAGGAGGTTACGACCTTATCCTAGGGCATGACCTGAGGTCTCCCATTTCCAAGGGCACGCTGAGAGGTATTGCACCTCCAGTACCCGCCACAGGTCCAGTCGACCTCAACTCTCTGCCAGTGCCACTTGGCAGCACTGAGCAGTGCCAAGCTCCGTCCAGCCTGGGCGTAGAGCCACCACCGAACTTGACTTCTGCGCCTGGCCCACCGAGCTAGTGCCGGCAGACCTAACCTTCATACCTCCTCTGGAAAACCAGGAAACTGCCGACCAGGAGTCAGCCTGGAGTTTTCCCCTTACGACGGCTGTCGCAGCAGCCGGAGTGAGGGCCTCCCCTGCAGTAGGTTTTCCACCCCTACGACGGTTGCTGCAGATACCGAAGTAGGGTGTTCTCCTGAAATCCTTCAGGCTAACGCTGCCTCAGCTCCTGCCGGCGTTTCTGGCCTTTCCCCAGAGTCGGTGCCTCCGTCTACTCCAAGGACTGGTATAGCCAGGTCCTGGAGGAATAAGAAGAAGAAGAAGAAGGGATGTCATTAACATACTAAACAACAAAGAGCCACATGCTCTCCTTGACACCGTGCCCGAGGTACAGTGTCGCATTCAATTGCAGAGTATCCTGGCACCTACCCAGAGAAGGTAACCAGCCTGATCTCTGCCAGTAGAACTAACCCTCTAACCCCTAGCCATGGTGATACTAACCCTCACTTAAATATAATTACATTACATTTCCATCCTGGTAATGCACTAACCACTCATCATCCTCACGCTTCATTACCTCACCTCATATGTTTTACAATTCCGTCGCTGAACTACTGCTGTGCGTACCACACTCTGGAATGATTGCGTCTTCATTTAAATGTATTGAGTAGGTTAGGCTAATGATTTAGTACCAGGGCATTAGGTTAGTAGCAAGTAGAATTTTCAAGTAACCTTATCTAGGGGTAGAGTAGACTGTCGTCACAAGACAACCTGTAGTGGTAGTTATTTATTAGGGGACCTAGAACTACATCACTATATTAAGTTAGTACACTTAGCATCTTTGCCTATAAGTTAGGTAGGCCACTGTAGTTAGCTGTATCCCTGCTCAAAAAAAAAACTTCAAATTGGAATAGGAGAACGGGGTAGTCGAGACGATCAATTATTTAAGCCAAGACCTTCACACCCGAAAGGGAGTGAATGCCTTCTTAACAGGGGAGCTGTGACGTTTATAGATCGTTCGTCTACCCCGCAATTAACTAAATAATTTGATTTGGAAAACGGCAGCCAATTTCTTTAGAATATCAGTGATTTTAGTGAACGCGGGAAACAAACCCAAAAACCCGACCACTAGAGATAAGGAAGTTCCCCAGTTGGGGGAAAAGAGTCTTTTATCAGCTGTAGGGACGTATATCTCAAAAGGGAAGGGTGTTGGCAGATTGGTACTTCTTAGACCTATACCTTAAGCTCTCTTTCCTGTGACCCCTCTGCTGGCTGTATGCTTGTTTTCTAGGATTTGCCTTGATCGTGGGGGTTAAGCTGACCTCCAACCCCCAAGCAACCCAACTGAATTCTGTCTCAGTCGGCTGCGAGACGTGATCTCGGACAGAGGTCAAATTACCTGCCTTCCTGTTAGGCCTACCCAGGGTGTGAGTGGCGCGCCGATGACCCAGGCCTCAGACAAAGGGGCCGCCATGCTTTCTACGAAGAGCCACATTTTCTGCAAAGGTCCACACTGAACACGACATCCAGGTACGTCTTGTGGAACAGCATATTGCCAGTCTCTCCCAACAAATTATCATTTTGATCCTCATTCTCCCAATTCAATTTCCAGCAACAAAAGGAATTCATCCCTTTGTTCCCTCTCACTGCCTCATGGCCGCATGCTTCCCCTTGTGTGATCGTCCCAGACCAATGGAGTCATTGCATACTTCAGTGAAACCCCTTAAAAGTTCCTTCTCCCAGTATTAGAGAATTAATTAATCAAAGCAAGAAGTCATTTTTTCTTTTATCTCGTTTAATCTGGGATTCTTTTCCAGATTCCATGAGTCACGTGCCGTCTCTGCCCGCAAGTGTGCATTAACCCAAGTGAATGAAAATCAGCTTGAATTGAATGAAACTATAAGCCCCAACGTGGGGGCCAATATCATTTAACTTTTCTCCAGGCCAGCACGGGCCTTTTTGTAAATAAATAGTTTTAAAGTAACGAGCTGAGTTTTCTGGCGACCTTCCCTCTAAAGAAAGAAATTAATAACTATCAGTTTACGGTAAGTTCAAGCAATTCCCTCTTGAAATCCCTCAATTATTCCGTTACCGTATCTAGCTTCTCTCAAGGCCCTATATACGTAACAATATATATATACACACACAAACGTAAAATTGGCTGACTATGCATAGACGCTCTATCAAGGACGCAGTTTGTTAATTAGCTTCATTGCACTGATTTAACCGTCGAGGCTGAATACATACAATATACTGATTCACTCCATGAGCTCTATAGAAAGCTATTAATCAAAGGATCAATGAAGACCAAGAAAATATGCAATGGCAGTAACGCTAAGCGACGTACAAATCACAATTACGAAATGGCTGCTCGAGATTTACAATTCACTCCCTAAACCCTCTGGCAACCACAAATATAGCCTCACGGTAACGCCAGTGATCTATTCCTGGCGTTAATTAATGAAGCAGGAACTCGATCGTCAGAAACGGAATTTCATCAGCTTTGTATTACCTGATCATCGCTTCGATTACTTCCCTCGGTTTGACCATGATCTTGAAAGTACCAATATCATTTTGACAGTGGAATGCCCTAAGGCCCCGTCCACACGGTCGAGCTTTGGTCGACGAACTTTGTCCGATGTGACGTCAGAAGCGTAGAAACAGCGAGAAAAGTCAGAACTTTTCCGCGGTTTCTCCGCTTCTGATGTCACATCGAACAAAGTTCGTCGAGCAAAGCCCGACCGTGTGGACGGGGCCTAAGCCAGCGGTCACCAACCAGTGGTCCACGGAGGTCCACGGACCACCAATTCTTGATGGTCCGCAGAAAACTTGGGACATTATTTCAATTTTTGTTTTCTTAATCCTTTTCAGGCAACTCTGATACAAATTGCACAGAAGACAGAGCTAGGGCTGCCAATTTAGCACATTTAATGTTAGACTTAGCATTTTAGGGCGATTCAGCATTAAAAATTTGGATCTCGGCTCTAAATGAAAACAGCTTCTCCGTCTTGTCTTGTAGTAACCATTGGAGCAAAAATCAACAAACGCATTTCAAACAAACAGGAACAAATATCACACTAAAATGTGTAATACTTAAACAAACTTCAAATTTTTGTTTTTTTAATAATTAAACTATAACTTTGTTATATTTAATAGGTGCATTTCATATTACTAAATTAAAAGTTTTCTGATTATTATTATATAAACGTATTTACCTTTTTCATTTCTATTAGTGGTCCTCCAAATTTGAAATTATACATTAGTGGTCCATGAGGTTCAAAAGGTTGGCGACCGCTGCCCTAAGCCATTCATTCGATAACAACAAAAACTGCTTATCATAGGAATAACTTAACAGAGGGGTCAATCGGTCAAAGGAAGTAAGAAACACACTTATTAAAAGGAATAATAACAACAACAATAACGCAGAGAGAGAGAAAAGTATAGCCAAGTCAAGATAGAAAGGTTTTCATTACCTCAGCTTCGAGAGTAGCTACTGTTGCTAGCTTTAGTATAGTATATGTGTTTCGCACAGTAGTCTCAGTTGGCACATGTGCCTTGATTGTTAGCTAAGGTTTAGTGTACGTAGCTAAGTAGGAAAATGACTTCAGTTTGTGATACAAGCATGACATTTGGCATAAGTGCTCATTTTAACTCCCTCTTTTCAAAGATCTGGGAGTCCACGCAAAATTTCGATATGGCCACTAGTTCAAGGCCTTGGCTAGTTGTTCGATTTCTGACACTTCGGGTAAATCATTGTTGAAATAAGTACATCAATCATTATTCAGATAATGTCTTCCTGGGCAGAAGAGTTAATTGAAGATATCACCGGAGCTCTTACTACTATATTTACCATTGTGATAAAGATGGAGTACAAAATGGCCACCTCGAAACATTTGGCTTACTCTGCAACTAAGAATGATAGAAATTAAATTTTTATCTATTCCTATGTTTATAAGGCCAGAGAATCTAGTTCTAACATTTCTATTGGGCTATTATTGATATTACATCTTGGAAAGGGAAGCCTTAATGCTACCGTAAAGTATACGAGCAAAGGACTATAAGAGAGTATGATAACAAAGTATTTTTTCTATGTTCGAGCACTGTCTCAATGTCTTTTTTTAAGCCTGAAATCATCGTTAGATTTTTAAAAATGCATGGCGTCACCATTTAGTAGGACGAAATTCTCATTCCAATGTATCTAAAGCATCATTTCCAACATTACAGTTACACCTCACATTTGCAGCAACACAAAGCTGCATGTAAACCCAAGTCTGTAGCATTTGCACCTGCCAATGCAACCAGACTTGCAGCCACAATTTGCAAACTGTTCACAACTCTGCAATGGGGGAGTTGGCTGTCCAGAGGACTTTCCATTCATTAATCCTTTTCCAAGCCCAGTCAAGCGTCAACTGGACTCTGTGCTTCTGGTTGGCGCAAAATTGCCTGACCCCACACACAAGACAGGTGGAGATTGCTGACAGTGGCACCTCCCAGACGGGCTAATATCCCCAGCACCCTGCCATAGGAAATGATCATGAAGCATTTATACCAGGTTTCTCTTCCTGGTTTGGCATGGATAGCCATGCCCATGAACACTGGAAAAGGAGTCTCCCTATCCTTTGAGTGTCGATATACACTTACTCCTCCCTTCTGTTTTTGAAAAGCAGTTGTACTGCAGGAGCTAAGCAATAGCAAGGTCTGACTTTGATGAGCCAAACCTTAGCTGTGACTTTATGTCTACTCCCTATCCGACCATACTAGTGAGCAGACTGAGGTATGGCATCATTGATGCATCCTCCACCAAAGGTGCCGTTAAACCTGGACTGATGATCCATAATATGCTTCCCCAGTAACTTTACTACTTTATCAATCACAAGTGTATCTGAGTAGTCAGATGCCTGTTTGAAATAGGGTTAAAGCTACAGCTTTCTATAAGGCAAGAAGAATGCTTCTTCCTTTCTTGTGTGTTTCTTATTCAAGGATTTCTGCTAACAATTGGTCCTTTAATCTTGTTGTATTTACAGTGGGTGAGGCAATACCCCATTGTTCCAGGCATTGCTGGTATAATTGGGATATATCTGCAAGAGGAATATGGCAGGACCATCCGAGCTCAAGTTGGTTTCAATTATATAATTAACCAGGTCTGATAGAACCAATGGATATACATCTGGTCTGCACTGTGACATTGTTCTTTCTCAAGATTTCTAAGATGGCACTTCTATCTATTGTAACGGCCAGTGAGACATACAAGATGGTATTTCAGCTCTTGTACAACTGCATCACCTGCACCTATTTTTGCCAATAATTTACTATCATTAAGGGTGTGAGCACACTCATGTAATCTCCTGTTGAGATTCATGGCCATTACTCGTCGAAGATCTGATACAGGTGCCACATTTTCACAAAAAATGCATGCTTCATTGTCATGACTCATTCGATGCAGTTTAGCATGCTTTTCCTGTGGTTTACTACCTTCAACGTACTGTAGATCTTCGCTTTCTTGCACTATCAAGTATTGCATTATTAAACAGGACCCTACAGCTCTTGTGGTATTTTGCCATGTTTTGTCACAGTGTTACCCCTATGCCTCCGCCTTCATCCAACCTTGCTGGGTCAAAGTTAAGCAGCATTTCAACAATCTCCTGGAGCAATGGCACATTATTTGAAATAATTACGTACCCATCATGTTCAGGATTATGATGTACAGAAGACAAGGGTGAAGTTACATCTTCATTTTTCTTGTCTTCCTTGCAAAGATAACATTTACTCCAGTCAGTCTTTCTTTTGCCTGTGATTGAATTTATTCTTACCATTATGAGCTCTTGACTGAGGTAGAGAGGCTATCCTTTTATCACCTCAATCTGATGTGCACATAGTGTATGGGATACAACTTGGTTCGGTCACCCTACACCCAGCCCAAATTGGTTCGGTCACCCTACACCTAGCCCAAATTGGTTCGGTCACCCTACACCCAGCCCAAATTGGTTCGGTCACCCTACACCCAGCCCAAATTGGTTCGGTCACCCTACACCCAGCCCAAATTGGTTCGGTCACACCCTACACCCAGCCCAATTGGTTCGGTCACCCTACACCCAGCCCAAATTGGTTCGGTCACCCTACACCTAGCCCAAATTGGTTCGGTCACCCTACACCTAGCCCAAATTGGTTCGGTCACCCTACACCCAGCCCAAATTGGTTCGGTCACCCTACACCCAGCCCAAATTGGTTCGGTCACCCTACACCTAGCCCAAATTGGTTCGGTCACCCTACACCTAGCCCAAATTGGTTCGGTCCCCCTACACCTAGCCCAAATTGGTTCGGTCACCCTACACCCAGCCCAAATTGGTTCGGTCACCCTACACCCAGCCCAAATTGGTTCGGTCACCCTACACCTAGCCCAAATTGGTTCGGTCACCCTACACCTAGCCCAAATTGGTTCGGTCACCCTACACCTAGCCCAACTTGGTTCGGTCACCCTACACCCAGCCCAAATTGGTTCGGTCACCCTACACCCAGCCCAAATTGGTTCGGTCACCCTACACCTAGCCCAAATTGATTCGGTCACCCTACACCCACCAAAATCATTCATCCAGTGCCATTTAAGTCCCGTGTGATCTGTACACCATCCAGGTAAGTACATGCACAAGCCACGTAGAGTCCCACTTACCAACTATATATACGGTGCATACTTTCCACCAGCTAATTAACATTGGGCTCTTAGGCAGCATTTGGGACACTAAACTACACTAAAGCAAAGCTTGATACAGCTCAAGTAAGGTAAGATTAGCCAACACTGAACCCCTTGCGGAGTTACACAGCAGTAAGTCACCAATGTGGCCTGGTTGTGCACTGACATTCACTCTTTTAAACTAAAATTAAAGATAAAACTACCACCTAAATTATATGTAGACTTGCAAACTATTGTATTGAACTGGGAGACATTTTTCCATGCCTATTGAATTTTGAGATGCAATTATTTAAGTGTTTTGGCTGCCATATTGATGCCATCTCTCTTGCTTGGTTAAAATATGTATAATCAAAGCAAATGCATAAAAAACATGACCAGAGGCTCATGAGTCCCACGTTCAAACCATGACTAGTGGCCATATTTAAGAATGGCAGCCATTTCAGAATTTCATGCTTATATCATTGACACTATGTTGTTTCATGCTTGTATTATTAACACAATGTTGTTTCATGCTTGTATCATTAACACTATGTTTTTTCACAGGCAGCGTTGCCAAGAGCTTTGTGTTTGCTGTACATGGGGCCATTAGCTTCTACTTCGTGCAGTTGCCACTTGTCTCCTTGTCCTTAGCTCACCACGAAGTGAAGTACTGTAGTACATGATGGTAACGGTACATTCTTTATATTAACAAATGTTTTCTTCCGAAGTGTTGATCATATTCTTTAAACAGTTTTGACGATTTTATAAATTAATGCCGTTGTGTCTAAAAAAAAAAAATATTATTTATACTTGTAGATTTTTTTCTGGCATTTTTCGATGTTGTGGGAATTGAATTGTATTGGGTGGTAATTTTCTAGGGACAGTTATCCGAATACCATAATGAAGAATAAAGAAAAACAAATACACCGAAGAAAACAAGTAGCAAAGGTTTTTTTTTGAACAGAGTAAGAAAACCTGATAATAAATGTTGAACTACTGTTATTTTCAGGTCTTCTCAGACATAGGTTATTTAAGAAATGAAATCTTCAACTTTAGGAATTTCTGCACGCACTGTTTCTCTCAAAACTTTCGTTGCCTATTCACAAACTGAAAAATAGAGGACCTCAATCCTTTCTAAAATTCTGTTTGAAAAAGAGGCTATGTACGTTTCTAGAAACTTGGAAAGTTTTAGTCACTCAGGAAGCAATTCAAATTGACACCTAAGTGACGTCCGCAAACTGCTTTTGGACAGAGCAATACATTGGAAGATGGGCCAGGTTTGGCTGCCTATTCTATTCAAATCTTGTGACAACACAGACTTGAACACTCTTCGTTTAAAGAAACAAAAGCTTCCGCTTGACTCAGTCACTCTGGTCATCGATTCCAACGTGGAAACCAGTTATATCCCATCCTCTAAAAATAAACATATTTTGTCAAAGAAGCGAATTGAGGTCAAGTGTCATCTTTTATATTTATGCTACATTTTTGCTCGCCTTGTCACTTTTTTATTCTTTGGTGGCGAAGGTTGTAAAAAACCTGTTCAGTGGAGCAATCAAGCTTAATTGCAGTAGGTAAGTATTCCTTTCTGAATCTGTAAAATTCCTGCTTCTGGAAGTACACATTTAGGGTCGCCTTCCTACGCAGCACATTCTTCAGTTAATTATTTGTCTAGATTTCTCAGTAACACGAAGCAGGGCTGGCAAAAACCAATGGTTTAAAAAAAACATATTTTTTTTTTCAAACCATAGAGTATGGTTTTTTTT